>NC_081570.1:47429363-47539393 GCF_022355385.1 Mustela nigripes | reverse complement strand
TCCCGATCCAGTCTTCTCAGGCTGCCATCTGGTCTCTCTGTTAGTCTCTGGAGGAGCAACCTAACCTTTCCATAATCTGGTGACTTCAGATTCTGCCCAGATACCTACCCACTCTGTGCCAATTTTTTTTTTTTTTGGCCAAACTTTGTTGTAAGCGCTCTTTGTGTAAGTGATCCCCATTTTCCACATGAGGAAACTGAGACACGGAGAGGTTGCAGAGCTTGCCGGGGTCACTCAGCCAGGTAAGTGGCTAAACTGGGAGTTCTTACCACAATCTCTGAATGAGGCAGACCGGGAGAGGTGCCCCAGACACCATCGCGGAATGTGATCACACAAAAGCACTGGCTCTCTTTGGTCAGCTCTCAAGTCTCCAGTGAAGAGGCGTCCTGTGGGTGGAAAAAAACCGCCCCAAACAGAAGCCATTCTGGACAAGACAAGCAATGACTCTTGGACTCAGCTCCCCCATCTAGAAAACATCCTCTCCCACTCTGATCACTTAGGAAGAAATCAAGGCTACAGAACTAGTGAGGGTCAAGACCTGCCGAAACACACCTGGTTTCCTGGTGTCTCATCTTGGGTCATTTCCCTTGTATGGAAAGCTCCAGCCAAGGGATTTTACACACACACACACACACACACACACACACACACACACACACAGGCACTGCTTAGAAAACTACAGGCCAGATAAATTCCCCTTCTTTTCTCACCATCCTGAAAGGGGAACATGTGACATACCTTGGGGAAGCAGACGTTTGGGTTGCTGGCAACACAGTTTCCCACTCAAGAGACACCCCGACAATGTACACCCTCCACCCATTTGTCCCTCCAAGGGGCCAGGGCAAGGTAAGGAGCATGGGCTCTGGGATCACCCTGGTGCAGGTCTCAGCTCTCTGCCTCTTACTGCCTGCTGTGTGACCTTGGGCAAGTTACTGAAACTCTCTATCCCTCAACTGCCTCCTGATTATTGAGAGAATGAAATGAGATCACACACCAGAACTCTTGGCCCAGAGGCCGGCTCGGAGCAAGCCTTCTGTCCACACCGGCTGTTGCTTACAGTCCAGCTGTGCATTCACGCTGGCCTTCACTCACCGATTCACCCCCTGCTCCAGACTATGTCAACAAACCTGGTTTGGAGCCTTCCTCAGTGACCTCCCTCCACCCAGTCCTAGCCCTGGGAGGGACCTAAGAGGAGAAGGAGACCATCCTCTTCTGGATTCTTGTATGAGCTCAAATGTGGTAACAAATTACCCAGAGCTCAGTGGCTTTGAAGAACACAGCTTTCGCCTGTTAGAGTTCTGGAGGTCAGAAATCCCCATCAGTCTCACTGGGCTGCAGCCAAATGGTCACAGGGCTGGTCCCCTCTGGAGGCTCAAGGGGCGAGTCCCTTTCTTTGCATTTTCTACTCTCTAGAGGTGCCTACCAGCCCAGCTCAAGGTTCCTTTCTCTGTCATCAGGGCAACAAGGTACTATGGTCTGATTTCTGCTTCTGTTCTTACATCTTCTCCTGTTGACTCTGACCCTTGTGCCACCCCCACTTTATGAGACCCTGGAAACTCTAAGATAATTTCCCCATCTCAAGACCTTTATCTTAATCATATCCGCAAAGTCATTTTTATCAGGCCCACTAACGTATTCACAGGTTCTAGGGATTTGAATGTAGATGTGTTTGGAGGGGCGGGTCTTCTGCCCACCACACCCACGCCGAGGATCCTGGCCCTCTGGCTTCCTCAGGGCCTTGGGAAAGAGAGAGACTTTATTGGGAAAGAGAGAGGTTGCTGGCCTTCATCCCTGGACACAGCTGAGAAGTCAGTGGACACCATTCCCTTTCCGACGCATAGACACTTTGGCCAATGCCACCATGTGCATTTCTCATTCCGTAGCCCCGAGACCTGGATGTGGCATAGCTCAGGTCAGGCCCCAGGTAAACCAGGGCCTCCCCTCTGCCAAGGTCAGCTCCAGTGTTGCCAGTTAGCTTCCTGATGTGTCCCCCTGGCTTTCCTTTCTCCAGCCCAACCCTGACCCAGCCTCCAGAACCATCTTGTTAAAACAGATCCCATCATCTGCCTCTCCTGCTTGAAATCTTCCCTGGGTTCCCTGCTGCCTCTAGGATGAAATCCAAGCTCCCGGGTCTGGCTCACTGGGGCCCTTTTGACCCAGATTCTGCCTACCCCATTCTCTGCTTCCTCTCCCATGGCTCTCCCCTCCCCCACCTCCACAAGCTGAGGCCTTCCAAGGACATCATTATCTTCATCATTTTCATCATCAGTCATTTTGGTAATAAAACCCACAGCTTCCTCTTACTGAATGCAAATAACTGCCACGGGAATGTGCTAACATTCAGTTATCTTTGCAAATGCTCTTTTCCCAGCTAGAATTCAGGACTCTCTCCCACCTGTTACCTAATAGACCAGGCTTGGGAGTGGGGGAGGCGAGGGGGGTGGGAAACACAAGCCCACCCACCCCTCCGGGCTGGATTAAACTTGCCCTCCTCCGGGCCACCGTGGAATGACCTCTGGCCTCCACAACTGCTCTCCACTTCCTCTCGCCTGTTTTTCACCTTGGGTTCCTTGGGGATGGTGATCTCTTACTCAATAGAAGCATCCGAGCACTAAGTGCCAGACATGATACAAATTCAATGCCCAGGGAAATGCTGGAAAAGAGAATGAATCCAAGCCCCCTCTCAAGCTATTCACCTCCTCTTTATCCAAGCCTCTGTTTGGCAACTGCTCTCCACGCAGGTGCTGGTTTCCAAGAACATGAGGCAGGATTCTTTTGGGATTCTGCTTGATCCGGATCCAACACTGTAGTGGGGAAGGAGGTAAGAGAGAGCCTTCTAAGTGCTCTGCATGTCTTTAGCCTCTACGTATTTAGTCCCTACAGCTGTCCTCCTGAGTAGATTCTGGTATTATACGCCTTTTAAAGATACAGAATCCAAGGCACTAAGAGCTTAGGACCTGCCCCAAATCTCTTAGCTCATCATCTGGGTGGCAGAATTTGAGATGTAGCTGGGGTCCATATGCAGGCCGATCACCTCCAGGGAGCCACATACTCCATCCCCCACCCCACTCCACTGCCCTGTACATTTATTTATTAAGCACTTACTGGGTACGAGGCATGACACCAGTGTTCTGCACACAATACTTATTTAATCTTCCTCATGATACTGGGATGTACTAATATCACCCTTGTTTTAGAGGTTGGTACAGCCCATTTAGGGTAAGATTCCACCCTTACAAGAAGGAGCTTCCTAACCAAAACACAAAGGTTGACTTTACCTTCTTTCTTTTAAGGCTCAACTGAAGAAATAATCCACGGGGAATAAACTAGTCCAACCAACATTGGGGGTTTCCATTTGTAATGGGCTTCTGCTCTATGGTGCCCTCTCAGGCCCAAGGACCCTGGATGGTTGCCAAAAGGCAGTCTGGCCATGTTGGGATTAAGGCAGGTGGTTGGGAGGCCAGCCCCTGAGCTGTGTGCTGCGTGGAAGGAGAAAGTTGGGCTTGGGGTCAGTTGTCCCAGGATCAATATTATTGCCACTTTTCCCAGCCTCTTACTAGTTTTATGACCTTAGGCAAATCACTGAAACTTCTGTGCCTTAATTTCCCCATTGGTAAAATAACTTCTCCTTTGCAGAACTGTTCCGGGAATCAATGAAATGGGTGTGCAGAGTCGCCAGTACCTGCCTGGGATGTAATCACAATGATGTTAATAATAGCAATAAAAACTGAAGCTTGCAGAAGTGCAGGCCCAAGGTCACCCAGCATCCGGTCTACTCACGCTCTTCCTTTCTAGCTTCCCAGGACTCCAGCACTCAGGCAGTTCCTGTGATTTAAAACCACAGAGTCCTCTTTGACCCGTCCTTCTCCCTCATGGCTCACTCCGTCAGGACACATGGAAGTGCTCTGTGATGTGTGTGTCTGTGTCCTTGTCTCCTGCCCCTATCTCTGGCCCCTCTGCCTCTCCTCTGGGCTAGCTCAATAACTTATTTGAGAAGAGAGCCCAGCACAGTGTCCAGTACTTTCTCTGTCCTCAATAAATGTTGAGTGAATGCTGTCGTGCTCTCTCCAGACACTGTACTTCTCATTGTCCACTTTGCCCCAAATTCTTAATCTGGAGATAACTTTGAACGTCTTGCTATGCACATACAGAGCCTCTCCACACAGCCTTGGTGTCATCTCATGGGCCCCACTGACTAAGGACCTTCAGTGTTTCCTGCTGTGTCCTTCAAAATTCTCATCATTAGTCTCTCTTTTTTCATTCTATCCCCTGGGCTTAGAATACCTTTCCTATCCCTCCCAGACCCACCTGGTAAATTTATAGTCATCTTTTAAAACACTACTCACTCCACAAATATGTACTGAGTGCCCACGATGTGTCAGGCACCATTCTAGACTCTGAGGCTACATCCAGGAACAAAATAGAAGTCCTTGACCACAGAACACCTCTAGTCTATGGATAGTCTGGCAGTGGAGGCCTCTCATCTGGTTAGAGATGGAGTGGGGAGAGGGGGTCCTGCAACTCCAGGAACCCCCTCCAAGATCCCTCTCCCCATACCTCCCTCTGTTCTCAGATACCACTGAGCTCCCTCCTGGTGCCTGTCTGTACTGGGATATGATTATAACAATCTAGTTACATGTCTATCAGTCAGATGGCCAGGACTATGGTTTCTGCATTATGGTGTCTGAAGTTTGTTCACAGTCTGGAAGGAAGGAAAGGCAAGGTTCCCAAGCAGTGGAACAGCAACTTGCAGACAGGTAGTGGGGCTGAGAGAGGCAGGGAGGCTGCAGACCCCTGCTGTAGACAGACAGGATTTACCCCTTCCATAAGCACACCAAGCTCACACCCAACCCTGGATGCTGCTGCAGCTTTTGAAGTGACCGCCACGCCAATGCTGGAAGTTTTCAACCCTACTAGACAGGATCTTTTGCATCTGGAGTGCTTCTGGGGCTCCCAACCCTCTTGGCGGCTTTCAGCCCACCCTTCCTTGATGTCCTTGGCAATCAGTCAGTCTGACAGCAAAGCTGAGATGGCTGAGGAGGAGGACGTGGGAGGACAAGAGGAGAATTAGCCCTTGGCCTTTCACAAGAGTAAGACCTTGTTTCTGCCACAGTCTCTCCACAGTGGTATGATCAACCCCCTTTTCAGCTGAAACAGTAGAGGTCAGAGGTTAAGTAATGTGCCCACAATTGCCAGCTGATGGGAGAGCCCAGGTGCACGCTCAGGTCATCTGGCTGCAGAGACAACTCACTCACCTCATTTCAATCCAAGTTTCAGGGGCTCCACCAGATTTCCCACCCTCAGCACTGCTGACATTTGAGCAACTGTTCTGGGCATTGTAGGGTATTTAACACCATCCCTGACCTCTACCCACCAGATGCCAGAAATCACCTCCTTCCTCCTATACACACACCAGTTGTGACAACCAACAAAGTCTCCAAACATTGTCCAGTGTTGCCTGGCGGCAAAAATCTCCCCACTGATCTGCTCCAAACTGAGCAACGTGGACAAGATTCATGGCCTTGGCCACCACTGCCCTCCCCAGTTCAAATGAGTGGTCTCCAAGGGCTCAACAACTCAATAAGGGGCAAGTAGCAATTTGATTCATATGTGTTTTAATCTTTAATCTATGTATATTTCATTTTATCCAAGATCCAAGAATTTGGTCTTCACCAGTGTTTGCTATTTATATTGCTGGTAGAACACAGCTATGTTTCTAAATAAATATGATGAGTGAGGACATGTCTAATATTACTTACAGAGAGAGGAGCAATCAGAAACGTTTGGAGACCATGCTACTAGATGGTCCCAAGTTTTCTGTCAGGTACCTATCCTAAGTTCTATGAGAACAAAGAGAGCCTCTTCCAATACTGTGATGTCTAGGACACTATTCCTTTCTGGGCTTCAGTTTCCCCATCAGTTAAATAAAGATAGGAAGGAGCCCACCTCACAGGGCTGTTGCATGGGCCAAAAAAATAATGCATGCACAATCTTAGCACAGTGTAGAATAACATTCAGAAATGTGATTTTCATATACAGATGAGAAAACTAAGGTTACAGAATCTTCCAAAATTCCCCTTAGGTCTTAAGCTCCTGTGTAGTGAAGGCCAAATTCAAAACCCCAGGGGTCTCACCCTAGTCCACCTCACTCCCCTTCCCCCAATGTGTGACTCCTGTGGAACCTCAGAATATTCCTAGTGCTTTTCTGCCCTTCCACACTTGTGTCCCTAGTACCAGCCACACAGCAGCGTGTGTCCAATTTCTCTTCAATGTTGTGGAATATATAACTGGTTTCCAGTCCCATTTTGGGCTATATCTTTCTGTTCACCTTAGTTTCTACTTTCTTGGGAATGCAAAATACAAAGCTACTGCTACAAAACATAGATGCTCACTACAATTTGTTGAAGGAATAAATAAATGTAGGAAAGAACTAGGACCAAAGACAGTTTCCGTTTTATGGGTCAGGCCTTTTTTAAGTCAGATTTCCCAAAATTACAAAAGAGCTTAGGAAAAGGCACTCTTGCAGCACCCTAGAATGTTCCTTCCAGGCTTGTATTATGGTTTATAATCACATGATTGTCAGTCCCCTCCCCCCACCGAAGGGGACAATCTCCATAAAGTCAGGATGGGTCCTTTCTGCTCATTGTCATATTCCTAGTGCCCTGTCCTTGTCTAGCACCCACAACTTATATGCTGAGGAAACATATGAGTCCATAAAGCAAGATATTATCCTAGCTTCTCCTGCCTTTTATAGCTGAGGCCCAGAGGATGAAGGCGACCTGCAACAGTCTCTCAGCCAGTTGCCATCAGAACCAGGTCTATTGCCACCTCCATTTTCTTTCTCCCTCCTTTCCCTTCACCAGGAATCCTGAGGTTGGTGGCACCACAGGTGCTCAAAACCCCAAGGGTGTCTCTAAGAGAAAGAAAAGTAAACGTCTCAATACTTCCCTGCAGGAGTCCGTGGAAGCTGTATGACACTGGGAGGAATCTGTCCTTCCAGACTACACCAAGGTGAACCTGGGAACTTGAACAGCCCCCGCCTGCTGCCTACCCTGTCTCACCAGATAATGACTGAACAGTGTTTCATAAAGGAACAGGCACCTCTGTGGGAGAAACCAATGGCTACGGGCCAGCTCCCGGCTCACCAAAACCACACAGCCTCTCTTCGCCTGCCCGCTCCTCCATCGTCCCTCTGCTGGGATGATGCTCGACAGCAAGTGGCGGTCGTCAGCCATGCCACTTACTACTTGCGCGACTTAGACCAGTGTTCCTAACATCGCTTTGCCTCCGTACTCTTCAGGTAAAATGGGCACAACAACAGTATTTACCTCCTGGGGGTGTAATGAGAGTTTGAAGTGAATACACGTAAACAGCTCAGAGCAGCGCCCAGGACACATGCGTGCCATGCCAGTGTGGGTCTCTATTCCTCTGTGTTAGGTGCTGAGCAGACACTGCCCTGCCTCTTTTGCCCTTCTACTTTGACCTCTCCTTTGTGAGGATGGATGAGGTCTGTGCACATGGCAAACACCTGCTCCTCCCTGGGCAGCAAATCTCATCCCTTCTCATCTCCTCAAAGCCATTGCTCTAGCGATGTGTTCCCTTTTGGTCTGAATCACCACTTTTTGCCTCTAGGCTTAATGATTCTCATCGGCATGAAAACAAGCTCCCTCTCTCTTTCTCCACCCCCCCCCACACACACTCTTTCTCTTGAGCCCACATCCTCCCCCAGCCTCCACCTTGCATCTTTGCTCCTCTTCATAGCAAAGCTCCTCAAAAAGAGCTGAAGACAAGCCCTACCTCCAGATCCTTGCCTCCCTCCTGCTCTGGGAGTCCCTCTGGTCAGGCTTGCACCCCAGCCCTCCTCCAAAGGGGCTCTTGCCAAAGTCAGCAGTGAGCCCTCGCCATTGGTCTGAAGGCTGAGCCCCGTCTGGATCTTCATGAGCCAGGCAAGTGGTGCAACACACACCACTTCCTTCTCCGTGAGGCTCTCTCTCTAAGCTTGCCTTTTAAGACCAACTTGGTGGCTTCTCCCCAGTCTCCTTTGCTGGTTCTTCTCTGCCTTCCTACGTCCCCAAACACTACACAGGAGGCCCGGGGCTCAGTGCTTGGCCCTCTTCTCCTCTGTGATCTCCTGCAGCCTCCTGGGCTCAAATGCTGTCTGTACACTGTACACTGGGGGCTCCCCAGGGTCTTTCTCCAGCCCAGCCTCTCCCACTCCACACCTCCACAGGGATGTGGCATCTCGCATCAAACATGAAGTTCCTACTTAAGCAAAGGCCCCCAAATTGCTTCTCCTGCCATCTTTCCATCTCCGTTAATGACAGTTCCATCTTTCCATTTGCTTAGGTCCCAAATCCCCGCAGTCATTCTGAAATCCTCTCTCCCATTCACACTGCTTTCCTGTCTGTCAGCAGAGATTGCTGGTTCTCCCCCGCAGAGGGTGGTCAGAGTCTGACCATGTCTTAGCACCCCTGCCAACCCAGTCTGATGCCACCACCTCACCTGGATTGTCACCAAGTCATCATTGATGATCCTTCTGCTGCCATCCTCAGCCTCCTTCGGTGTTTCCAACACCGTCCCCTGAGAACTCCTGTTAAAACGGAAGTCATGTCATGTCACTCACAGAATAAAAGCCAGAGTCAGCGTAATAGCCCCTAAGGTCATGTAGGACCTATGTCCCTCCCGGGCACCATGCAGCCCCCCGTTTCCCTGCTGCTCTCCCATTCCATGCCCTCCGCTCTGCTCTTTGCTGCTTCGGAGACCCATCTGGGCCTGGCACGCTCCCCTCTTGGGGCTTGTTCACGGGCTCACCGGCTCCCCCTTCACACCCTTGTTCCAGGCCACCTTCTCAGTGAGGCCTTCCTTGGCTCCCACTTCACTGTGTGAACCCCTTATCCCACCACACTCTCCGCCCTGCTCTGCCCTAGTTTTCTCTCTGGCTCTATGCCCTCCTGATGCATGGGGTGCTCCCCTCATTTGCTTCCTGGGCGGTCCACTGGATTGTGAGCTCCATGCCAGTGGGGGGTTAAGACAGTTTTGTTCACTGCCAGGCACAGAGAGTCAGTGTGCAGTCAGCGTTTAATAAGTGAACGGATGTTCTCCTGGCTTTGTTTTTTTCTGCTCATTGTGAGGGAAGGAGCTTCCCCTTCTGCTTGCATACAACCCCCCTGGTGCCCATGGGAGACCCTCGCTATGGCCTCTCATGAGGATTTCTCAGAAGAATGGACAAGGAAATATGAAGAATTCTGACATAGCAGAGGTCACGCTGGGCAGCATCTGTCACGTTCTTCAGAAACCGGCATCCTTCCTTCCCAATGTGCTTCTCAGTGACTCCCTTCTAAGTCAGGCCATGTGTGTGGGCTCTGACTTTGGAAGACATGGCGCCTGCTCTTCTCCCACCTGGGGGCTGCCTGCTTACAATACCAGGCCCTGCTGTCTTTCTGTGTCCACCTAGGTTCCTCACCCACCTCCATGAGGCCAATGCTGACACCCTAGCCCACCAGGCTCTCTCCGCCTCTCAGTAACCTTTCCACTCCCAAGCTTACCCTGCCAGGTGCCCAGTGAGTCAACAGGAAGACTTTCTCACATACCTCCAGACGGGGTGGAGGCTGTTCCCTGGGTGAGGAGAGTCCTATGTCTCCAGAAGTCTCTCTTGGCTTCTGCCCATGGGTGGAGACCAACCCACCCGGGGCTGCACCATGATGGACATGGCTGGGAGCACCAGGAACTTCTCTTCTGTGGGCTTCTCAAAAGGAGAAGGAGGCGGGAAGCAAGCTCTTCAGCTGAAAGTGATGATGGGGAAGGAGGTGCAGAGTTCACAGGATAGAGGAGAAAGTTTGAAACAGCTGAGAGCACGAGAGTGCCTGGAGAGGAGAACTAGAGCTTGTCAGGCAGTAATGAGAATGTTTGGATGTTTTTCTCAGGCACTAGTTAATGCACAGGTGAGTAGGTGAGAGTCACCTTTGACCAGAGTTGGGTTTTTGCCCAACAGTATAATGAGTCAAGTGGAACAAGAGAAATTGTATGTCAGGGAGTGACTATAATGAAAACGACAATATGAGACGTGACAGTGTGTCATAAAGACACCCAGTGGCCCAAAGGCCTAAGTTTGCTGGGAAAACTCTGACAGTGGATTTGAAATTGGGACTGTCCCAGAACGCCTTTTCCAGAAAGTTCCTCGACCTACCCCTTTCCAGTGTGGGATGGGTCGCTGTCTCCTCTCTGCTCCCACAGCACCCTATGCTCACCTGTACTGCATTTTAGTGCTTGATTTCATTGTATATCTTCCTCCTGGACTGTGAGCACTCAGAGGAAGGAAACCAGTCTCACATTTCTTAGTGAACCCCAATGCCAGGCCCGAGGAGAAGCTCGCTGTGCAATCGCTGACTGACTGAATACAAGTATTCGATAGAACCCAGACCACCTTCTGTATAGTAACGAGTCCCCACATTCGTATAGTAATTTGCAGTTTATAAAGCAATTTCATATCCAGGATCTTCTTTCAATCTGACAACCATCGTCCAAGAGAGCAACTCATTCATTCATTCATTCATTCATTCATTCAACTAAGTAGGAGAACTCACTCTGCCAGGTACTGTCTTAGACACCGGAAGACAGAAGTGGAACAGACAAACACCGCTGCCTTCATGGAGCTTGCACTCCTGCAGAAGGGGCTACCTGATTTACAGATGGGCAGAGCGGGGGGGTGGGGGTGGGGGTTAGCTCAAAGACGCTAAGCAACATGGCCAAGGTCACGCAGCCCACAGGCAAAACAATCTGGATCAGGACATAGGACTGACTACAAGGAATGCATTTTCCACCATACCACAGTTCCCCCACAGGATCGCAGGATCATGGACTTATCTGTGAGCTGTCTCCCCCCTCCCAACTTAACAAATGAAAGGAGTCTTGGCAGAAATCCACACCCAGGGACTACCTTGGAACTCCTTCCCTTGTCTGCTGCCTGTGTTTAACAAAGACGTGAGAAATACCTGCCAGGTCTCTTCTTGCCAGAGCCAACGACAGAAGCCACACCGCATTGTGAACACAGCGTCTGCTTGTGTGCAAACCCGCAGGCATTTTTAGCAACTTTGGGGAACATAAAGAAAGCTGTTGGTTTTGTTTGCACATATTTTTCGCCTCTGCAAAAGGCTTCTCACCAAGCAGCAGCCTAGGAGCTGCCTTTTCTTTGATCTTAAGACATGCAGTGTCTTTGTAACTCACTAGCTGAGAGACAGTGGAAAGTTGTTTCACCTGCTCTTGGTCCCCTCGCTTGGAAAATGGGTCCAGTAATGGGGTGGATTGAACGAGGTCCTGTGAAAATGCCAGCCTTTCTGGAAAGCTTTCTGGAAAGCCATGGGGGAAGACTGGGGAGTGAGGGCACTGGAGGCAGCCTGGGGCAGGAGAGGTCTTCTTCAGAAGCTGTAGCACCTGGACAGGAATCTCAGCTCTACCATCTAGAGCTGCAGGACCTTGGACAAGTTACTTAGTAAACACCCCCACCCCCGGCTTTTCCCACCTCAGTCTTCCTCCTCAGTTTCCCAAAGGATTGCACTGAGTATTAGAAACAATGCATATATAGTGTCCAACAGTGAGCCTGCAGTGAGACTTGTTCAGTAAATGGCATAGTGTTTGTTATTATTATTATTAATATTATTATTATTAGCACCATCACTACTGGCACTCATATCTGGGTGGTCGGGTCAACAACGATTTTAGGAATTTTAGACCACAAACCTCGAGGCAAGAATTATGTTTTCTGTATCTTTGTATACCCAATGCCTAAAACTCAACCCAGCAGTTAACAGCTGCTAATAAAAGTTTGGAGAACTAGAACAGATGAAGGAGGAAACAGCCTAACCCTCTCGGTGTGGTTAGCTGAGGCTTGGGCAAGAACAGGTGTTCACTGCACACTTGCTGTGGGGCAAACCTCAGTCTTCATGTGTTCACTCATCCAAACATACAAGGCAGGTATTATTGTTATCCACATTTAAAAAATTAGGAAAAGGATCCTCCACAGTCAAATGACTTGCCCAAGTTCACCCAACCAGCGGATGCCAGAGTGCTCACCGGAACCCAAGAGCATCTCACTCCTGAGCCCACGCTCTTACCCTCTGCCCTGTGCTGCCAGGAAGAGGTCTTCCTGGAGGTTTCCCCTGCTCTGACCTCGTTGAGTTCCTGGCGGTCTGGTTGTTTCTAATGTTCCTAGCAGGAAGAGTAAATCTTCTCTCTATAGAAGCCGGGGTAAATGATTTACGTGGCAAGCCTGTGTTGTGGTTTTGGGGCGATTGTTGTGTTTCAGTGTCTCCCCCACCCCCATCGTGGCAGACACTGGCATTGCAAAGGGAGACCATCACCCATCAATGGTCACCCTGTCCTTGGCAGTGCCCACCGACTCTGGAAGCGGATGTTACCCTCTTCTGAGAGGCACAGGGGTTCCTACGCATCCCCACCTCCTGGGAAATATGTGCTGGCCCCCAGAGTGGAAGGGGGGAAGAGGTAGGGCCCCCAGTGGGGAATGGGGAGGGTCACATTGCTCCTCTGCCCCCCAACTCATCAGATACTTCTGTTAGGGTAACACAGTGGGTATCCCCAATAGCCTACTGCATAGTCCAGATCTAACACAGAATCAGGGCTTCTCAGTCCAGAGAGTGGAGAAGCTGACCCCGGGTCAGACAACCATCACCACAGGAGCCAGAATAGCCACCATCCTCATTCCCAGACCTGTGATCTCTCTACAGTGCGATGTTAGGGGCTAGAGAGCGAATCCCAAAGGAGCTGTTTAAAGGACTCTCTGCTGCGTCTCTGAGCAGCACAGCACTGTAGCAGGCCACAGTTCTGTTTCTAAAGTGAGAGTGACCTGAATCTGAATTCCACCCTCGTGGCTAGCTTAGTGACGAGCCACGGACAAGCCACTCTGGGGACTCCCAAGTGGAGGAATCAGTACCCCTCCCTTGCAGGTTGCCTTGAGAAGCCGAAGATACAGTGCATAGGAGGTCCCGTGCCCAGTTCTTGGCAAACCTTACCTTTGTTTCTTCCTTGGTTCTCCAAACACTTTCCGGGTGTTAAAATGGTCATGTCACTTACAATATGTCACTCAATGCTCTAAGGTAGGATTAAGATCCCCAGTAAGCAGACAAGCAAACACAGTGTTAGAAAGTTTAGGTGACTTGTCCAGGGGACCATAACTCTCTGACTCCAGAGTCTTTGTTTTCTGTACTAGTTCAGAGATACATTTGGTTTCCTTTGGGTTTTGTTTTAATCCAAGGGTGGTGAAGCTGAACTAACATTGCCTTGTACGTTGTGCCATCGAACGTGCATATGTGGGATTCCTATTATCTTCATGAACCTCTACCCTTCTTTGAGAAGAACAAGATTTCTCCAACATGTTTTCTCTTAGCATCTGTCTCAGAATCACCAAGCAGTCTCATCAAAAATGCAGCTCCCAAGGGCCAAGCCCCAGAGCCATGGGACCAGAATCGCTAAGGGTATGGGCCCATTTACCAAGCTCCTGGGCTGATTCTAAACCACACTCAAGGCTGAGAACCACTGCCTTTGGGAGTCAGTCATCCCATAAGCACTGGTTGCATGAAAGAGGGAAGACAGTTTTCCAAAAGCTAAAGTCAAACAGATGGCAAGCTTGAAAAACCATCTTGTATGCCAGGATCAGGGTCTGACCATCAGAGAGAGGCAGACCCTGGGCTGGGGCAGACCCAGTGACCCCCAGATACCCTGGTTGTCATGTCAATGTGGAATTCAGGCCTGGAGGGGTCAGTGCCACTCCAGACAGTTGGGCCAAGCTGCCAGGGGTATTTCCAGCTGTAGGAAAAACAGCCTGCCAGCAGGGATGAAGGAAGCAGGGACCATACTTGGCCTTCTGGGAAACTGGCCGAAGGACAAGGCAGGAGCCAGGGCTCTGGCACAGATATAAGGCAAGGTCTCCTTCATGAGGCTCAAGTGCAGTCTAAATGTCTAGAGCACAAGGTCAGAGGGGAGCAGGAACAGGGAGAACCTGATGCAAACCTCTGACCGGAAGCTCAAAGCAGACAGCTGGGGCGGCTTCTGGGGAAGGAAGATGAGAAGCTCCAGCAGAGGCTGTGGATTCGGGTCCAGGAGGGCGATCTGCACCCACCATCAGTCACCCAGGCCAGTCACCCTTCCTGGCATCTGCACTTGCCTCCAGCAATGGGATATGTCTTAATACTCAATCTGTGTAAGTAACAGTTCTTGCCATGACTGCGGTGTGACCTCAGTCCTGCCCCTTCATGACTCTGGGCATCCCATCTTCCTCTGCTCCATGAGGGACCACCCTTGCGGACCCCAAAACCCGTACCAGCTCTTCCATCTACCTACCGGCGGATCTGTGGAAATCAACGACTATATTTAGGAACAAGCCAGACCCCACCTGTTCCTTGTATCCATTATCTTGCTAGTTTGGGTCTGATCGGCATGGGCCCATCTTCCTTCTAAAGTTCTAGCACGAGCAGGAGACAAGGCCCCGGGCCATCGGAAACCAGGGTTTCTCCCACCGACTAGTCTGCCTTGCCCTGGTTTGCCACATGCGCATCAGAGGTACATGGGTGACGGCGGAGAATTTTGCCGGGGGTGTGAGCAGGCTCATCTTTTGTTAATACAAAAACAACAGGGGGAAAAAAAAAAAGAGAGAGAGAGAGAAGAAGAAGAAGAAGAAGAAGAAGAAGAAGAAGAGGGGGAGGAGCAAGGAAGAGGCACCCATCACACCCCAGTTCTTGGAGGGGTGCCCGAGTCTATGAGGAAAACAGGAGTGCTCTACGCAAGCGACAGACTAGAGGACGTGGGCCACAGAGGAGCTCTGGGCTCATTAGGCAATTTATGAGATGATGGGGGGAGACTGGTCTGCCCGCTCAGAGAATGTAAGGAACAGGCAGCAAGATAACTCTGCCAAATAGTTCCAGGCTCGGCGGCCAGGAGAAGGGGGCAGAGCTTTGCCGAAAGGGGGCAGAGCAAAATTGACCGAAATCTTAGAAAGGCCTTGAAAGATGATGGAACGGACCTCTTGATGCTCTGGGTGGCAACAGAAAGGTGGGAGGGAGTGGGGGAGAGAAGGAGCCCTTGAAACCACATGGCTCTGCTAAGTGCGAGTCGGGGGTTTGAGGACAAAGTGGGTAGCCTTCTGAGCTTCGGGTTCTCAAAAGTACATACAGTATCACGTAACTTATTATAAAAAATTAAGGATCCCTGTACCAGTGCTCTTACATTCTAAGATACTGATTCAGGCATCTCTAAAATTGGAGTGTGCCCCGTGATCTATCACATTTTAGAGTCCACGAAATTAATAGTAAGTTAAACTCATCCTACAAAGTGAACACTCAAAACTATGGACAGCTGTGGTCTAGTAAGGCCAGAAGATGTATTCCATAGCTCGCCCCACAGGACAGTGAAGGCCGCTAACTACGACGCCAGGACGGACAAGTCTCTGGGGCACAGGGACCACTTTTCCTGTTCATTGTACATGGTCCGTGATCTGTTGGATGAGTGGAGCCTGGGGTTACCGAAGGGCCCTGAAGGTCATTCAAACCCGAGATTCCAGATTCCTCCAACATTAGATCTGCTACCATACCTTTACCATGAAGAGTTCCCTATTCTCTGAATCCAAAATCAGGACATCATCATCACCGGATAAAATCCTGTCAATGTCTGATTGGACTCAAGTCATCTGTGGACGCCTAGAACCATCCAGAACAACCCCCAATTCTTGGAACCCTATTGCTTCCCACCGCTGGATTCTACCTTCCTCCTTCCCTCATTCTTTCCTTCTCCTGTGCTGGGGGTATTGGATGCAGCATGGGGAATGCACAGGGTTCCTGCCCACAGATTACCGAGAGCCTGGCAACGAAGACAGTTAAACAGGTAATAACAAGTAGTGACAGAAAATGCAGGGCATGCTGAGATCAGGAAAACAGGGTGAACTTCTCCTCACGCAGGCTCCTTAACAAAACCCGACTCTTTTCTGGAGACTGAGCTCAGCACACGCTCCTCTGTGAAGCTGTCCTGGGCCCTCCACTGGGGCCGACTCTCCCATGGACAGGCTCAGCCTGTGGTGGCACCTTTCATTCTGGTCTCTGGACCTCTGACCCTGCTTCGAGACTGTGAACTCCTGGGGCACGAATGTGTCTTTTCACAGCCCTGTTCCTAGCATGATGGTGTGAGCGTAGGAGGGGCCCCAGGAATGTTTGCTGCCTGGAGATCCATTAATAAAGGATTTGTTTTGTGTTGGGTGGGTTTCTCCGTATGAAAAGTCCTACAAAAAGATAGAAGAAGCCAATTGCCTTCGCGGCCTTCCTCTGAGCCTCCGTATGTCTCTTTAAATCGAAAGAAATTTACCAGTGCTTTTCTCCATTTGTTCCTTCTTCCCTTTCCTTGCTCACCCCCTTCCCCTTCCTTCCTTCCTTTCCTGCTTCCCTTTCTTTCCTTTTTTAATAGTTTCCCTTTGTCTTCTCTCTCTATAAGTCGTAGAACACTTTAAGTGAAATCTTACGAAGAAGGCCAGTGTGTAAAGCAAACAAAGTCTGAGCTTCTCTGAATGGAGATGGAGGACCCCAACCGACAAAGCCCCCCTCTACTTTCCTTTCCCTGAGCCCAGTGAAGTCCCTCTCACCTCTCATGCCAAGTCAAGGCTGTCACTTCCTGCATCTCGAGTCCCCAGACTCAGCAAGACCAGACGTTACCACCGGAAGATAATGCTAGATACACATCGAGTGCCTCATCTGTGCCAGGGCCGCTGGGCCCTTTAAAAAAATCACCTCATGTCCTCTTTTTCCCCCCTTGCCATCCCTCTCTCTTTGCCCCAAATTCTGCATTTTCAAGTTAAAAATAATCCTGTATTGTCGTTAGCTGCCTTGAATACTTTTGCAGAATGAGCTAGAGTTATAAATAGATATAAATACAAAACATGGTGTTGGCTTAATCCTCACCACAAACCTGTGGGGTTGGTTTTAGCAGTTCGGTTTCATAACTGAGATCAGCAGGGCGCAGAGAGGAAGCAAAGTTGCCCAAGATCATTCCAGGAAGTCGGGGAGTGCGATCCTGCTTCCCACCTCGTGGGTGCTTCCCACGCCTTAACACCACCCTCACTAAGAGGTGTATACTTACTAATTTATTTAATCCCCACAAAAACCTTGTGAGATGGATACTGTTGCTACAGCGATGGCACAGGTGAGAGTCCAGAGGATTAGAGGTGCGGTCGCTGGTCCAGGGTCACATAATCAACAAAACCCAGGCCAGGTCTTGAACCAGGCCTGGGCTGGTTCCCGGCCAAAGCCCACTCCTTACTTCCCTCCTCCTCTGGAAGGTGCGCTGTCTGCCCTCCTGGGGAGCGCTGGGGAGAATGCAGACAAGTCAGGGACAGCACAGCACCCTGCAGAAGCCCAGACCAGGATCCTTGAGCAAACCAGACTTCCCTGGGGGCAGGTCCGTGTTTCCACTCGGGTTTGACTGTGTGACCACTGGCAAGCAATTTCACTGCCCTGTATCTCTGCTTTCTCAGGCACAAAATAGTGATTATAATCCTAACAATCTCAGAGGTATTGTTGTAAGGCAGGGAACCTTGTGGAACAGTATCTAGCATAGAATAAGTACTTTGTAATTGCTAGTTCTTAGGATGTGTATCTAAAATGCCCAGGAATGAATAGCAGCTCTCTCAGTGTGTCATTGCAGTGTCGGTAACGCTGACCCTCTGTGTCCTGGGGGGTCCCACACATCCGTGGCCTGGGGGGTCCCACACATCCGTGGCACTCGCAACAGAAGCTTTTACGAATTGAGAAACACTTCTGAGCGCCCACTCTGTGCCAGGCCCTGCTGGAGACTCTGGGGGTAGAAAAGTTATTGTGACACAGGGGCTCAATGCCTCGTCTGTGTGTGTGTGTTGGGGGGGAGATATTCACAATATATTATGCATCATTTTAACTATTCGCAGTGTGGTGTGACCATGACTGCTATCTATACCCATTTTCCTCTCCACAGCAAACTCTGTAGCTATTAAAAAAGGATTCATCCTTCCCCTCTCATCCCAGCGCTTGGTAACCCCTATCCTAACTTCTGTCTTAACTTTATCTTTTTTTTTTTTTAATTTTCTTGTGGTGAAGCCTATAACACCCAGCTTACCATCTTAACATTCGTAGGTACACAGTTCAAGTAGGTTGCCACTGTAGGACAGCCAGCTCCACCATCCACGCCCACAGCTTTTTCACTCTTCCAAACTGAAACTCTATACCCATTAAACGCCAAGTCCCCATTCTTCCAGCCCTCCGGCCCCTGGCAACCACCATCGCTACTTTGTGTCTACGAATGTGAAACTCATTTTCCTATCAGCAGAGTCACACGATGTTTGGCTCATTCCACTTAGCATTGTTTCCCGAAGCTTCCTCCGTGTCGTAGCACGTGTCAGAACTTCTCCGTTCTCTGAAGCTGGGTAATATTCCATCGTACGTCGTATGACACTGGTTTATCCATCCACCCATGGGTGGACACGGAATGCTTCTAGATTTTGGCTGTTGTGAATGACACGGCTTTGAACGTGGGTGGCAGTTCTCCCTGCCTCTGAGCTGCTTGTGGTCTGATGTGGGGGGGGGGGGGCGATACGTATATTCATCAGCGTGAGCCCTTCGTCTCCTCATCTGTGAAATGGGGATAATGCTCCCTGGTGCAGGAATTAAATGAGATGATACATGACTCGGGGCAGGGCCGTCCCACTGTCCACACCTGAGAGCTGTTAGCCTGCTGCTCCTGAGGCTGCTGTCCGGGGAAAGTGTCTAGAGAAGAGGGGACTGGAACTAGGTGGCCGGCAGGCGCTCTCCCACACTGGCCCATCAGACGACTCTCACGAACATCCTGGCGGGTAGTAGGCCCAAAGATCTCAAGTTTCCAGATGAAGAAGCAGACTCAGTGAGACTAGGAATAGTACCGGTAGATCTGGACTTTGGTTCCTCAAGCCTTCCTACCTGAATCTAGTAAAGGCTCAGGGGAAGGCAGGTGTAGCCTTATCAAAGCTCCGTAATGTCTACAGAGCAGGCCTGGGAGAAGGGAACAACGCACTTGTCTCGAGTCGTCTTAGCGTGGTGGGGGAGGCGCCAGGGAGCAGAAGGGAGGAGAGCTGTTGGCAGACACTGAGGGCAGGGCCCGAGCAAAAGCCCAGACAAGGAAGATGTCGTGCCTACAGATAGGGGAGGAGACCGGTCTCGGGAGAGCCCAAGGTGTGGTGCATGGGAGGGTGGGGTCAGGTCACTAAGGGCAGGCGCGGTGACCCAGCCCAGTCCGGTTCCAGGGCTGGAGGGCTTGGGTGAACTGCCCACAGTGCTGTTTCAGATTAGTCAGACTGATAGGCTAGGGATGCCTGCTTCCCAACAGATCGCTACCTTCAAATCACAATGTTTAACAAAATGATGAGTGTTTTACCAAGAGCATGGGCTGAGTGCAAAAGGATGGATAGTTCTAAAAGGCCCTTTCCCTAACCCGGAGTCCCTACACACTCCAATCTTACCGCCCAAAGGCAGCCACCGGCCAAGACTGCTTCAAGTATTTAACTTTGTATTTCTTCTTTTTTTTTTTTTTTTAATTTTTAAAAATTTATTTATTTGACAGAGTAAGAGAGAGATCACAAGTAGGCAGAGAGGCAGAGAGAGAGGGGGAAGCAGGCTCCCTGCTGAGCAGAGAGCCCGATGTGGGGCTCAATCCCAGGACCCTGAGATCATGACCTGAGCTGAAGGCAGAGACTTAACCCACTGAGCCACCCGGGCACCCCTTAACTTTGTATTTCTAAATCATGGGTTTAAACATCTCTTTCTTCGTTTTCTGTCTGACATGGGTCCTACTGACCTGCTACAATGGAGGAAGAGCATTGAATACCTTTCCCCACAAAGCCACCCTCCTCCCCTAGCTTCCCCGTCTAGTTCCAGCATATTATCTGGTTAGAATGTAGTGTTTATAGTCAGGTGACCATGTGAATGACAGCTGAACCATATCACATTAAGTCTTTATACAACTTTTTGCTTTTTGCTGAAATTAGGGTCTCAGTTTTTAAACCAATTGGCTTCATTCTCTAAGTACACTTACCTGTCTCCTCTCCATGAGAATGGAAGTCTCCCCTCAGAAGCTACAAGCACAATCGATCCAGTGGTCCGTCTTCCTTCCAGAGTCATCAGTGCTCCTAGTCTAACCTGCATACCTGTCTTCTGCTGGGTGAAGAGCTGAGCTGTGGCCACTTGCGCTTTAATGGGGTCCCTGGTGTCATCCATGCAGGTGAACAGGGTCAGATACATTTTGGCCCACCTGTCATTCGTCTGTAGATTTTATTCAGAAAATACTGCGGAGTCCTTTCTAGATCGCAAAGGAAGTCAAGTGCCAGAGGTCAGCAAGACAAAATGAATTAGATGTGGTCCCTCCTTTCCAAAGGGTCGAACCCCGAGATAGACAAAAATTAGTGCTGGGCCAAAGGAGGGCTCTGAGAGTCATGGGGCGGGCAAGGACGGCAGGTGCAGGAGGAGAAGCCCTTATGCAGCCTTTGGAAGGACCTGTGTGGAAGCCTGCCTGGAGGAGGTGAGGCTGAATCAGTCTCAGCTTGTTGGAAGGAGTTTTCTAAGAGTTCTGGGAAGACCATTTCAGGTGGAGAGCATCAGAGCACAGTCATGGGAGCATGAGAAAGCATGACTCGCTCCGAGAATTTCAAATAAGTAATCAGCCATGATCATGTGGGAGGAGTCTAGTCAAGGAGAGGCAGGGTCTCACGTAGCAGGCTATGGGACCAGCGGAACACAGGGAGCCACAGAAGGATCTATGAGAGGAAAGACATGATCAGGTTTGCATTTTTAAAGAGTCAGGATGGTAGGGCACGTGTCTTTAGCCCGGTTGGCTAGGCATCTGACTCCTGATTTTAGCTCAGGTCATGATCTCAGGGTCCTGAAATCAAGTCTTGTGTCAGTTTTGCACTAAGTGCGGAGGCTGCTTAAGATTCTCTCTCTCTCTAAGAATAAATAAACAAATAAAATAAGATAAGATATAAGGCAAGATGGCCTCAGGTCAGACAGATTAGAGAAAAAGACAGGTAAGTGAGGAGGACTTTGAGGCCTGGCAAAGGAGAAGGAGCGTTTGAAATAAGACGGGCACTGGGGGTGAGGCATGGGGCTCATGAAACCCTACAGAGACCACACAGCCCAGTCTTGGGGTCACAGGCAGTGTGAGAAAGCTGACAGATAATTCCCAGGTGTCTGTCTCCTAGGAAACAGGAAGCTACTCTGGACTGGGAAGAAGGGGCATTGGCCTCTTGGGATGTTTGCGGGGCCAGAGGTGCTGGGACGATGGGTACCCAGGGACTGAGGGAGCAGGGCCTGGGCCTGGAGCTTTTAGAAATTAGAAGGCAGAGGTAAGCTCAAGAGGCCATGGGGTCAGAAGGGCTGGTACAGTCCAGCCGGTGAAAGCATGAGCTCTGGACTTGGGCAGCCCTTGATTTAAAGGCCACTTCAGCCACCTGCTCACTGAAACTCTATTTCCCCATCTGCAAAATGGGGACCAAATTTCTCCCTACTTCATGGGGCAGTGATGGGGGTTCAACAAGACCTTCGCTGTAAAGTGCTTGGCATGGGGCCTGGAATATAAGAAATGCTTCATTTACTGACTTCCTATTGTTTGTCTGGGGGAGCAAGGGCAGCTGCAAAGAGCAGGTGATACGCCAGTCGACCTCAGAAGAGAGGGAGGCAGACCCAGCTCCCTGGGCAGGCAGCTAGTGCAGTCACACCTAGCCCCATGCTCAGAAGGGCTCAGAACTTGGTTTTAGGCTCTGCATTGCCATCTTGAAGTTCTTAAAATTTTTGAACAAGAGGCCCCACATTTTCATTTTGCCTGGGATCCCACAAATCACGCAGTGGTGCTATGAGTCGGAGACCACCAGGCAGAGAAGAGGGGGTACTTTCGAAGGAAAGGGCACCCTGAGTGTACACAGGCATGCTGCCCTGGACACTCAGCTTGGTCCAGAAACAGTCAGCGCCAGGCTCGGGGCATCTAGCCGGAGAGCTGTGTTGGGGGAAAGCAGTAGGAGTTCGGGGGGATCAGCAGAGAGAGGCCTTGATGCGACGTGAAGGGACTGGATGTTATGTTCCGTGGGAGCCTTCCCACCTCGGTGAACCTGGAAGGGCAGAGGTGAGAGCTAGCTCAGGGAGAGCCGGGGCACAGCCATGGTCCACGGTGTCGATGCTGCCGTGACCTGCGCTTTCCAGATGAGGGAACAGCCCCCAAGAGGTGCAGGGCAGGGCTGCAATGGGACTTACGTAGGCTTTTTAGGCACCTGTGGCTTCATGGGCCCCTGTCCCCATATATAAATATCGACATAAATACACATATACATGTATACATACACACACGTGTGTGTGTGTGTGTGTGTGTGTGCGTGTGTATGTGCACAATTACACTTTGCAATGGCATGGGTATAAAGGCAAATGTATTAATACTACATACTAAAGCATTTTCTTTGACCAGAAATATGGGGCATCTGGGGTTTTCTGCCTACTTAGTTCAGCAGGGGCTGCACCTGGGACTACCAGGTTTCTCCAGAAGGGACACATGGTTTTTTTTTCTCCTCAAGGGGGAATGCTGGCCAATCTCTAGCACCCTTTCAGCTGAGACCTGCTGTGCCTCCAAGGACTCTCCATCTGCATGTCCACGAAGGGGGCTGATGGTTGTTGGGGTCCAGAGCTGGCTGGTGAGGCTGAGTGACAGGTGAAGGAGAGTCCTGGCCTTGAAGCAAACGTCCTGGGCCTTGGGCAAAAATCAAAGGTCTCCACGTCTGCAGATGTCTGTGACTTGACACCTCGTGCCACGTACACTGTCAACCCTGGGGATCAAGCTGCCTGCCTACCGCACCCAGACAGAGGTGGAGAGGCTGAGTCAGTGGCAGCTGCTGAGGATGCTGTCTGGAAAGGAAAACATCACCATCTGTTTGTCTGTCTGCCTGGGGTTGTAAAGAAGCCTGCCTGGAGATGGGGGAAGTGCACGGGCCTTTCTTGTTCTGTCAGTTGCTCACATAACCCAGGAGAGTAACAGAAGCTCGAAGGGGTATCCCCCACTCCACCACCTTCCTCAGGCTTTCTTCACGGCCTCCTCACTGGCCTTTTTGCCTTTCGTCACATACCCAGGTGGTGACAGGATGCCTAGAGTGGGACCTTCAGTCCAGTCCTCCCACTGCCCACCTTTGACCACTCCATGTACCTGGGTGGGCGGGCAGGAGATGGCATAGGAAGTGCTGATTTAGAAAGAAAAGAAGTCCAGACTGGTTATCCCTTGAGACCTCAATCTTCTCTTCATCTTCAAATCACATTTCTCCAGGCTCCAGGCCCCTTCCTGCTAGGTATTTATGATGGATGGATGGATGGATGGATGGGCGGTTGGATGGTTGGATGGATGCTCAGCCTTTCCCAGTCTTAGAAACCACTCCTACTGTCCTCCAATTTCAGTGGTCAGGAGCACAACCCCAGAAACCAACTACCTCTACAACAGGAGGAGGTTGAAACTTGTAGATTTAGAGAACAGTGATTGGAAAAGTTCTACCTGATTGCTTCTATTTTCCCAACAAAGGCCAGGGTTTTGGTGGGAAGATAAAGGATACAGTTTAGAATCACTAGTGTATAGCAGTTCAATTGGGGATTTGCAGACACATCACAAAGTAATGACATGGGCCATATGGTTGCTGGTGGTCAGAGTAATAGCTAATATTCCCAGAGCAATAATCACAGGGCAGGCACTGGGCCTGGTGCCCTCTGCTCACATGAACTCCTTTCATTTTCACACCCACCTGGAGTGCAGTTGCCGCAGTAAGGATGAGACATGCCATGCTGCAGGAATCTAAAACAAAAACAAAAACCATTTTAAGTGGTTGACAAACAGAAAAGTTGATTTCTTGCTCATACTATCTGTCCAGTGTGGCTGGAGAAGAGTCATGGCAAGGATAAGAAGCCAGAAAAGTCTGAAAGGCTAGGAATAAAAGGAGGGAGGAAGGTCTAGAGCCTGATATTCAGGAGGAGATCCAAGAACCAGGATGAGGAGAGCTCTGGAGTGATGAGAGGGAGGAAAGTGTTGGAGAATGGGACCCTGCAATTTGAAATTTCAGGGGTGGAGCAGCAGCCAATCCAGATAAGAGCCAGGTGTGACTCTGAATGGGGATGGCTGGAGTGGAGTGAGGATGAGGGTCCCTGGGACTGAGGTCAAAGGCTCTGGCACATGGAGCCAGCTTCCATTCCTGGGGAAGAATGGGGATCTATGGGAGGATTCCTCGGCTGTCCACTTTACCAGGAGATGAGGTTTAGAAGCTATTTTCAAATAGTCAAACATGGAAACATGAAGTATAAGACCTCTAAGAAAGATGTGTGTGGAAACCCAACTTCCTCTGCACTGGAAAGCTGGAGAAGCACCCGATGGAGAAGAGCCACCGAAAAGACATAGATGAACACAACCAGATGCAAACAACCTAGGACCAGGGGTCTGATAAAATTTCCAATAGTCCTAAAATAGTTCACCATTCATGAGAGCTTATTACATGCTAGACACTGTTCTAAACATTGTAGATCTACAGCTGCTTCGCTTCTCTTGGGACACACTACAGAGTAGGACCATTTTTATTCCCACCATACAGATGAGGAAAAGAAGCATCTAGCACAGCAGTTGGCCAAGGTAACATGCCAGTGTGTGTTGGAAGTGGGATTTGAATTCAGGTAGATGGGCTTTAGAGCCCATTCTCTTACATGCTAACCAGCGGTTCTCCAACATGGATGAGCACATTAGAACCCCTTGGGGGGCTTCTTAAAGCAAGTTGTGGGGCCCCCTCCCCTAGAGGCTTGGGGTGGCCTGAGAATTTGCATTTCTGAGAAGTCCCCAGGAGATCCTCAGGCCACAGGCCCCTAGACCACACTTCATCCTACCTTACAAATACACATACACAGCAACTACTCAGCGCATAGCAGGTACAACGTCTCCTCCCAAACGTGGCTAACAATTGCCTGGTAGGTTGTGTGTGCGTGTGTGTCACAGAGGGCAAAGGATTAAGGTTAAGTAGAACTCGGGGACAAAGAAGAAATTGATCTTGCTTCTTGACCCTGAGGTTGGGGGATATAGAAAAATGGGCCATCTCCACAGAGAGAGCAAGGGATATAGGTTCCACTTAAGGTCTGGAGATAGGTACACAAAGCATCCAGGCTTTCAGTAAAGGGTATCTGGTGCAAATGGGGTCTAGAGGGCAGTGTGGGAGGAGGAGCAGAGAAGGCAGCAGAGATGGGCCAGAGTGGGCGAGAGCGAGGTGTTGTCGATGGCAGGCTGGTAAAGAAGAAGCAGTTATCTGAAGATGGCCATGCAGGGGAGAAGTGCAGACAGTTCATCACTGAAGGACTTCCTGAAGTTGACCATCTCCCTTCCCCTTCTGGAAATTTCCA
This sequence comes from Mustela nigripes, assembly GCF_022355385.1. Classification (NCBI taxonomy): domain Eukaryota; kingdom Metazoa; phylum Chordata; class Mammalia; order Carnivora; family Mustelidae; genus Mustela; species Mustela nigripes. The sequence goes on along the minus strand of NC_081570.1, from coordinate 47,513,948 downwards.
GGGTCTAGTGATGACAAATAACACAAGAGCTGAAACCTGAGTCGAGTCGAGCTTCCTCTTAGGGAAAGGACTGAGCCAAAATAAGGCATCAGCTTTTACAAAGCCAGCCTTTAAATCTTAAATTCAGAGGTCACTGAAATCACCAACTCTGCCCCTTGAAGAAAACCTTCTGCCCTTCTCATTCACTGCCTTTAGGGAAGTATGTGGCGCCCCGATGGTTCCTCAGCAGCTGTCTCTCCTGCAGTTTGGGGTCCAGCTTAATTAAGAGCTCCACTGGCCGATTAGTCCCAGTCACCTCTGTAATTGGGCACCAGCTGTGTTTTCTCTTGACAAGTACTCCTTTATGGAGTTTCTAATGTAAATGCATTACATGAAAAAACATAACAGGTCCAGGGTTATATGATCATAAAACCAAGAACACTTGTTTTCTATAAAAATAAAGAGTGCATCTCTCTCTGTATTCCAGAAAATGATTTTTTGGAAAGCTGGGAGGGATGGTATCGAACAGCAAATTCTTCATTTGTTTATGTTCTGGATATGAACGCTGATGGTGGTTTTCAATGAAGTTTTGCATAATCGCAGGTGTTGGTGCATAAAGACTCGGGAAGTTTCCTGGTAGAAATGTGAGACTTGAGAAACTGAACCATGAATGGCTCCATTTATGAACAGCCACCAATGACTGACAGAATGACTATTAATAGCTAATATTAACTGAGCCCCTTCGTAGGGGCTCAACTCGAGGCCAAGCACTTGGAAGGGACTTTCTTATTTAAAGCTGGCAATAACTTTATGAAGTGGGTACAAATCTTCTCCCCATTTTTATAGATTAGGAAACTGAGGCATGTTCAGGGTCACTCAGCTCACCACTAAGTGGCCAAAATGGAACAGAAACTCAGATCTGTCTCCAGCCAAAATTCCTTTCTGCCTCTCAACAACTAAACAATGCAATTAACTAACCTCCTCTGTTTCCAACAATTAGAGTATCAATGATGACCCTTAACATCTGTACGGAGTTTCACAGTGGCTAAGTTCTTCTATGCTGGTTTTCTCTTGCTGTGTGATAGACCTGTGAGAGAAACAGAGCAGTTGCAGTCATCCCATTATCACACATCTGCAACCTAGGTGCTAATGGACTAGCCTATTCACCCAGTCACAGGTCAGCAGCAAAGAACAGAGTCAGACCTTTCTAATCCATGCTCTGAATCCAGTGCTCATTCTACTACTCTCCTACCCCATGTGTTGCTTCCACCTGAGGAAGCAAGATAGATGTATTTTTCCAGCCATTTGTTCATTCATTTGTAGCCCCTCATTTATTTACACAGTCATCTTGTATTTTTATTTTCTCTATCCTGATTACTTATGTTTATTTAGTTGCTGTCTCTCTCACCTCCTTGGAATGTAAGCTCCATGAAGGCAAGCCCTTGTCCTTATTAATGGTTCTATATGATAGGATGATTTACAGCCCCCACCCAAATAATGGCCAGAACTTAAGTATTTATCTTTCAATTCATTCAAATAAATTTCAGTTTATCCACTCAGAAAATATTCACTAAGCATCTACTATGTGCCAGGTGCACAGGTGGGTCCTAGGGATCCTACACAGAGCAAGACAGTCATGATTTCCCACTTCCCTGGAGCTTACAGTCTAACTGGCGTGGACGGGGTCTTACATAGTAGTAAATAAATAATTGTTGATTGGAATTGGGGGGCTGAAGAGGGTTGAGAAGAAAAGGGACAGCCACTGAGTTCTTGTCCTGGAGCTGTCCACAAGCTAGTGGGGCAGATCACACATCCAATGAGAAGTCTCCATCTCATGGCAATGGTGGTGGTCTGCAAACTCGAAGGCAGTACGTTCTGCCTTGAAGTGCCAGGGCTGGGCAGGGGTGAAGGCAGGGGAGGCTGCCTGAGGAGGCAGCACCTGAGTAGTTTCAAAGACAGATAGGAGTTATCGAGGAAAGGGGTGGGGAAGATTCCAGGCCTGTGCAAGGACAGGTGGCAGGGGGCCAGCTGGCACAGTGCAAGGGGTGACTGAGCCTCGATTGTAGGGTGGGGAGAGAAAGAAGAAAAGAGGTGAAGGAGACAAGTGTGGAGCAGGTCCAAAAGTATCATGTTGTGATGGTGAGTTTTCTGTGTCAGCTTGGCTAGGCTATTGTTCTCAGTTATTTAATCAAACACCCTAAAGATGTTTTGTAGATATGGTTAACAACCATGGTCAGTTGACTTTAAGATTATCTTCACTAATCTGGGTAGGTCACATCTAATCCATTGATGTCCCTTAAGAGCAAAACTGAGGATTCCCTGAGGAGGAAGAAAGTCTGCCTGGGAATTACAGTGTCTGCTTCTGGCCATGAGTTTCCATAATGTGGGCAAAACCCCACAGTCATAGGAACCAAGTCCTTGAAATAAATCTCTTGATAGATAGATAGATGGATGATAGGGATAGACTCCTAACCTCAGACTGGTTCTCTTTCTCTGGTAGACCCCTGACTGACTGACACTCAGCCGCTAAATAGACCTCATCCTTAAGGTCATGAGAAGAAGCCACAGGAGTCTTTAAGCAGAGGAGTAGCATAACCAGACTCGTGTTTGTAAAAACCATGGCTCTGGCTGCAGTCTAGGGTAGATCAGAAGGGGCAAGACTGAAGGTTGGTAAACCAAGTCAACCAGAAGCAGTTGCCTGAACCATGGCAGCAAGAATGGCCTGGAAAGAGGGAGACCAAGGCAAGGATATGATGACAGTAGAATGGAGAAGACTCAGGGTCCAATTGCAAGTGTAGGGTAAGGAGGAAGGGAGCTACAATGAGTCCCTGGTCATTGGACATCTTGGCAGATGAATTGTAAATGCAAGGAGAGCAGGGCCTCTGTTCTGTCCCCTGCTTCGCATGGAGGACAGGACTGGGCAGCCAGAAGATGCCACTGCACAATCACTGAATGAATGCAGTTCTCTGAGGTGGGCAGGACGAGGAGCGTCAAGGGCAGGTCGGGGCATGTTGAGCTTGGTGGTGCTGTCAGACAGCCAGGAGGAGAGGTCCAAAGGGAGCTGGAGAGACGGTCTGGCTGCAGGAGAGCACTCCAAGATAGACTGCGTCCTGAGTGTGGGCGTGGCACCTGAAGCCAGGGGCCAGTGCTTCTGAGAGCGAGCCAAGTGAGGGGAAGGGAGGTCAGGAAACGAATCCTGGAGAAATCACACCTTTCAAGGACTGCAGCAGAGAAAGGACCCCTGAGAGGAGAATAAGAAGTGGGGGGTATGGATGGGGGGGACTGAGAGAGAGAGAAAGAGAGAGAGAGAGAGAGAGAGAGAAGGCAAACCAAGAGAACACAGTGGCAAGGGTTAAGCGGGGAGGGAGTGTTCCCACTACTGCTGGGAGGTTATTTACAGTTACAATAATGACCTTGACCGGCACAGTTGTGATGGGGGTTAGGTGGGGGCCAGAGACTGGACTGCAGATGCTTGAGGAAGACAGGAGAGATGAGGTAGGAGAGGCAGGGTCTCCACTGGCCTCTCCCAACCCTCATTCCAATAGACCACCAGAAATGACCAGCCCATATTCAAGGGCGGTGAAACTGAGGCACGGGAGTAAAGCTAGTTCAAAGCAATCCCACAGCCCTAGGGGGCTGTGTCCCAAGACAACAGCTGTTTTGACCACACACTACCTTTTATGGCTTGGCGGGACACAGACTTTGCAAAGAATGGTTGCGCAGGGTGGGGCCCAGGCCCTGTCCAGGCTGATCGCTGAGACGTGCAGGGCAAGAGCCTCTAGGGCGTGTGAGAACATTTTCTCAAGGGGAACCACCTTCCCTTGAAACAGCTTGTTCTGCTGAGTTGACAGGAGGGAGGAATGGGGACTCCTCAGTCCTGGGCCGGGTGCCAGACACGGCGCCAAGGCGGAAGACTCAGAGAGGCCGGGTCTGGCTGCCGCCTCCCAGGGCTCGGCGTGGGCCATACCATCTCCGCTCCTTCTCTGGGGCCTGGGGGAAGGCCGCGTGTGCTGGATTTGTGGGTTTTTAACTAACGTATAAAGAGCACTTACTATGGGCCAGACTCTCTAGTCATCATTTTACATACTTGGACTTATTTAATCCCCACAGTGTTCTTGGAGGAATGCATGCTGACTGTTCTTGCTTAAGGATGAAAAAACGAAGGCCCAGAGAGGTGAGGCTCCTTGCCTCAAGCTTCTCAGCTTGCTCTATGGGTGAAAGAGCAGGGATGCTGAACTCTAGAATCTGAGCAGATGACTAGCTAGCCCTGGGGGGTGGGTTCGCATCACCAGGCAAGGGCGGGGATGAAGCTAAAGGTCAGCCTTCCTCTCCAGGTCTGGGATCTTCGGTAATTGGATGATGGCTCTGAGACTCTATTTCCTCTTCTGTAAAATGGGGCCAGTGTGGCCCACATCATAGGGCTATAAATGAGGACAAAAGGAAATGTTTATAAAGTGTTTTGCAGACAGCGTCCAGCCCAGGGAAGGTGCTCTCTATAATTGTTAGTTCTCTTTGCCTTTTTTGTTCTTTTGCAGAAGCTTGGTCTTGAATCTGTAGGTCAGAAAATCAGGGCAAGAGCCCAGGACTCTGAATCAGACTGACCAGGAATCAGATGCTGCTTCCAATATTCATTATTTGATTTTAAACAAATCACTTTTCCTTGCCAGGGCCTCAGTTTCCCCAGCTGTGAAGCATGGGAAGATCAGTTTAGTCCAGAATAGCCCTCAAGTCCCCACAAGCCCCCCTTCACCCTTACACAGATATCCCCAGCTGATCATGAACTTGGTTTCTACTGAGCCCCTTTCAGTATGAATTCCTATAGTTTGATTACAATTCAAAAATATGTAAGATATATAATATATAAGATTTATAAGATAATAATAGCCACCTCCAGGGATTTCTATGAGGTTTAAAAGAAATAATATTTCTCTTCCTCCCTCCCTCCTTTTCTTTCTTTCTATCACCAAGCAATGGGTGAGCAGGAGAGGGAGAGGGAGAAAGAGAATCTTAAGCAGGATCCACACTCAGCATGGAGCCTGAAATGGAGGTCGCTTTCACAACTCTCAGATCATGACATAAGCTAAAAATCAAGAGTCATATGTCTAACCAACTGAGGCACCCAGGCACCCCTAAAAGAACTATTATTTCAGGGCGCCTGGGTGGCTCAGAGGGTTAAGCCTCTGCCTTCAGCTCAGGTCATGATCTCGGGGTCCTGGGATCAAGACCTACATTGGGCTCTCTGCTCAGCGGGGAGCCTACTTCCCCCCTCTCTCTGCCTTCCTCTCTTCCTACTTGTGATCTCCCTCTCTGTCAAATAAATAAATAAAATCTTTTAAAAAAAAAAGAAGAAGAAGAAGAACTATTACTTCTAAAGCATGCAATCTTGAAAACTAAACACAATACACTGTAGTTCACATTAACTGTTCTGTATCCGCTTAGCAACTCCATGAAGTTGGTAACTATTTTCTCCATTTTACATGGAAGGGAATCAAGCCTCAGAGACTTCCAGATCTCAGAGAGGCTACGTCACTTGCCCAAGATCGCCCAGCTAACCAGGGGTAGAACGGATATTCAAATCCAGAACCACTGTCTCCATCAGGCAAACGTGATGCTGCGGATCACATGTTTCCCTAAACCTACAACTGGACGAGGAGCCGAGCAACCGAGAGCCATGTTCCTCCTTGGCATCTTACGCAACAAACCATATGGACCCTCGAGCTCTTACATAACAGCCCCAATGCTAACGAGGGGAAGTTTAACAACAACACAAAAAACAGATCGCATTCACAACAGACCACCATATGTTCTCCCGTTCCCTGACAGCAGCCGCACCAACTCCTCCTCGGGCGCCCACAGAAATTTTCTCGACCAAAACAGTTTTATTCCCAAGTGACTCAAACGATTGATGCCTTTATAAAAAGAATGGGGGAGGGGGCCGTGGTGGAAGTCTATGCTTCTTCAAAATAAGTAAGTCTTGCTAACTCCTCGGGAAAGCCCAGAAAACTTCAGCCTCCGCTCTTTGGCCTTGGGAGATGTGGGCTTCTCTAGGGACAGTGTGGCCTCTGTGACCTGGCAGCTCCCTCCCACGGAGTGAGGGTAGATGCACTGATTTCTGGTTTCTAAGGCTCTAAGCTAAATAGCACATGTGTTTTGGGTCATCCTTTCACTTGGTCTTGAACTGTTACACTATCTTGTTCATCAAGAGTCTCAAGTTTGTTGTTGGCTTTCTGGAAGTGCCCTCTGGAACGGAACCTAGTCCATAAAGGGTGGTTTGACATGTGCACATTGGGGAAGGGTTTCTGCTAATGGCTCCAGGCCAGTCACAAACTTCCTTTTCCATAGTTTTTGCCTGGTCTTCTGCCTCCTTCACTCCCTGCCCTCCATTTCCCTGCCCTGCAACTGTAGCAATCCTGCTAATTAGGAAGTCTGAGCATGTCACTCCAAATTCCCTATGCCTCCCCGGCCTCTGGTCCTGCATGCTCTAACCTCTGCACCCCAGTTTGCAGTGCTCTTCTGCTTGTTCCCGGAGCTTCAGCAACATTAGCTTTCTTTTGGTTCCTTGTGGCTTTGCACAGGCTCTTCCCCCTGCCTGCCCATCCCCCCCACATATATATCTGCATCTCTGCCACTTGTGGCTATTGCATCCTTGAAATGTGGCTATTGAAACTGAAGAATTATAATTTTAATTTTATGCATTTTAATTAGTTTAAAATAACTTTAGCGTCTCACGTTGCAAAGGAATTTTCTTTTCCACATTTTCTTCCCGTACTTTATGGATTCACTTTCTATATTAGAATACCCGTGGCTGGGGCGCCTGGGTGGCTCAGTGGGTTAAAGCCTCTGCCTTCGGCTCAGGTCATAATCCCAGGTCCTGGGATCAAGCCCACATCGGGCTCTCTGCTCAGCAGGGAGCCTGCTTCCCCCTCTCTCTCTGCCTGCCTTTCTGCCTACTTGTGATTTCTGTCTGCCAAATAAATAAATAAAATCTTTAAAAACAACAACAACAACAAAAAGAATACCTGTGGCATAATTGTAATATGAGCTACTGATAGATGAAAGTTGTGTATCCAAATGTGTCCCCCTGACACTTTGTATTTTCCGAAGACAGCCACAGTGAAATATATATTCCATCCCATATTCTCTTACAATGTGACACTGACAGTGTCATAGAGATAGAACTGGGTGGAACTTTGTATCTGACGAAGAAAAGATGATGGCAGAGGTAGCATGTGTCTTCTAAGGTTAGGTCATAGAAGGTACTGTATCTTTCACCCTAGGCTCAGGATTACTCACTCCTAAAGTCACAAGCCACCACGCTGTAAGGACCCTGACATGGGGACGCCTGGGTGGCTCAGTTGATTAAGCGGCTGCCTTCGGCTCAGGTCACAATTCCAGCGTCCTGGGATGGAGTCCCACATCTGGCTTCTTGCTCAGCAGGGAGCCTGCTTCTCCCTCTGCCTCTGCCTGCCTCTCTGTCTGTGCTCACTCTGAGAAATAAATAAATAAAATCTTAAAAAAAGAAAAAAAGAAAGAAAAAGAAAGGACCCTGACATGGAGAGGAGTGATCTCAGCAAAGAGCCAACGGCATTTTGCCAATCATGTGAATGAGCCACCTCGGAAGTGGATTCAATAGCCCCAATCAAGCCTTCAGATAACTGCATACCCAGCTAGCATCAGATTACAATGTCATGAGACACCTCATCTAAAAGACCTGTCCATCTGAGCTTTTCCAGAAATCCTGACACTCAGAATCTGTGAGTACTATAAATGTCATGGTTTTTGTTTTGTTCTTGTTGTTGTTACTGTTTCTAATAAATGTCATAGTTTGAAGGCACTAAGTTTTAGGGTGGTTTGTTATGCAGCCATAATAACAGGAACACTACTCATTTTTCTCCCAACACTACTTACTGAATAGTTATCTTTTCCTTCCAGATACAAGATGTCACTTTTATTATAAGTGAAATTGTTGTATCATGTGGGCCTATTGGACTCATTCTGTTCCATTGGACCAGAGTAATTCAAGCACTAATACCAGATAGTTTAAGTCACTGATGTTTTATCATCTGTGTTACTAGCTGTTAAAGGTAGCCACCCTCTAACACTGGTCTGCTTTTCCCTAATTTGCCTGGATATTATGGCTCCTTATATCATGAGAATTTTATTTATTTTTTATTTTTTTAACGATTTTATTTATTTATCTGACAGAGATATCACAAGTAGGCAGAGAGGCAGGCAGAGAGGGGGAGGCAGGCTTCCTGCCAAGCAGAGAGCCCGATGTGGGGCTCGATCCCAGGACCCTGAGATCATGACCCAAGCCAAAAGCAGAGGCTTAACCCACTGAGCCACCCAGGCGCCCTTTTAGAATCAGCTTGTCTAGTATTTTAAAAAAGAATATTTTTTTATTTAAAAATTTTTTTTATGTGCTTGTTTTAAATTTATAAAATAACATTGGAAAAATTGATGTATTTATATTGCAGGTTTTTATTCAGAAATATGGTATATATTCTCATTTAGGTTTTCTTGCATGATGTTCAGGAGTGTTTTAAAGTTTTTTTCATATCCAGTTGTGTATTTCTTATAAAGTCAACACTTAGGTATTTTAGATTTTAGTCAGTGTTTTAAGTGGAATTTTTTGTGTGTGTTATACCTGCTATTCTAAATAATTGTAACTTGTATATATGAAAACTATTGATTTCTATTTGTTAATTTTGTATATCACTTCCCTTCTGAATAATCTATTTGTTTATTGTAGCTTTTAGTTGGCTCTCTTCGTTTAACCAGGCATACAACCATATTGTCTGCAAACCAATATAGCTTTATCTTCTATTATTTATTCCTCAAATTATTAGTTGATCTTTTTGCATTAACTAACACCTTCAGTATAGCGTAGTGGTGATAGTGAGTCTTCTTTAGTGAGACTACCTTTTAAGATTACATCTAGCCATGTGGAATTTTTGGACTCTTGACATGTGGCTATTGAGACTGAGGAACTGTATTAGTTTTACTTAATTTAAATTTAAATACCTATTTACTTAAGTCTTCTTTAATTTCTCTCAGCCATGTTTTGTAGTTTGCAGTGTATAGGTTTTGCACATATTTTGCCAGATTTGTCCCTGAGTATTTCACATCATTTGATGGTATTGTAAATGCTTTCTCTTACAACAGGAGCTACATAGAAAAACAATGGATTTTTAATGCTGATCTTGAAACTTGCAGTCATGCAAAAATCACTTATTAGTTCTAGTAGTTTTTTTTTTTTTTTGCATTCCATCAGATTTTCTATATAGACAGTTATAGTATCAAAGAATAAAGAGAGTTTTATTTCTTCCTCTCCAATCTGGGTTCCCTTTATTTCTTTTTCTGGCCTTACTGCACTGGGAGAAACTCCACTGTAATGTTGATAAAATATGATGAGAGACCATACCATTGTTCCCAATATTAGGGGGAAAGTGTTTATGTTTTTCACCACCAAGTATAATGCTAGCTAAAGGTTTTTCATAAATACGAAAAACCTTCAGCTATTCCTAGTTTGCTGGAAATTTTTATCAGGAATGGATATTTTAACTATTGAGATGAACATATGGGTTTTTTCCATATTTTGTTAATACGATAAATGTCATTGATAAATCAACTTTTCATTCCTGGGATTAAACTCCATTTCATCATAGGTATCATTAATTTTCTATATGAATGGATCCAATTAGAATTTTTACACCTATGTTCATGAGCAATATTGGTCTGTAGTTTTTGTTTGTTTATTTGTTTTTATTCCCATCTATGTTTATTTTGGTATCAGGTTAATTCTGGCATCCTAAATGAGTTGGAAAGTATTCACTCCTCCTCAATTTTCTGGAATAGTTTGTGTAGAATTGGTATTTCATCTATGTGTTTGGTTGAAGGCATCCAGTGAAACAAATTGGACCTAAAATTATATTTGTGGATAGGTTTTCAATTATAAATTCAATTTCCTTGATATAGGGCAATTCATGTTATCTGTGTCTTCTCAAGTGAGCTTTAGTAGTTTTCATCTTTCAAGGAATTTATCTATTTCATCTTACTTGTCAACCTTATGGGCATAGAGTTACTTAATGATATTCCTCAATATTCCTTTTAATACTGTAGTGATCACCTTTCTTGTTTCTGACTGTGAACATTTCTCTCCTCTTTTTCCCTGTCCAACTGAAGGTTTACTGATTTCTTTTTTTCTCAAAGAACCAGCTTTTTTTTTTTTAATTTTGTTCATTGTTTTTCCATTTTCTATGCCACTGATTACTGCTCTGATCCTTATCATACCTTTCTTCTTCTCATTTGGTTTTGATTTGCTCTTCTGTTTCTAGTTTCTTTTTTTTTTTTTTTTAAGATAATATTTATTGAGAAAGAGAGAGAGAGAGCATGAGAAGGTAAAGGTCAAAGGGAGAAGCAGACTCTTCACTGAACAGGGAACCCAATGTACGGACTCAGTCCTGGGACTCCAGGATCATGACCTAAGCCAAAGGCAGTCACTCAACTGACTGAGCCACCCAGGCAACCTGTTTCTAGTTTCTTAAGATAGAAGCAGAAGTAATTTATTTGAAATCCTTCTTTACTAATGTAAGCATAAATTTTCCTGTAAGTACTTCTTTAGCAACATTCTATAAGTTTTAATATATAGCGTTTTCATTTTCATTCAGTTCAAAATACTATATAACTCCCCTTTGGTTTCTTCTTTGACGCATGAATTACTTAGAAATGCATGTGTTGGGTATTGTTCCCTCTAGCTCTTCTGGATGATTCTTTCCCCAGTCTCCAATGGCTTCCTCACATGTGTGCACTGACCAAAATCCTGTGCAGATCATCAACATCCTGTTTCCATGTGTCTCTTTCCTGTCCAGTGCTGGTCCTATGCATTCGATCTGCCTTTGCTGCTCTTAAATCAGCTTCATCTCTTCAACGTGGAGTCTTCTAGACTCTGCCTGAGTTCCTCCCTCCTGCCACAGCCCAGAAACTCCCTCAAGGCAGTGATCTGGGGCAGTTGTAGGGCTCCTCTTATTTATTTCTGCCTTTCAAGGATCGTTGCCCTTCACTTCTTGAGGTCTAGTGTTTTGAAAACCATTATTTCATATATTTTGTCTGGTCTTTTCGTTGTTTCAGCTGGGAAAAGAAATCCAGTCCTTCTTACCCACTGTGGTTGGATTCAGAAGTAAGGCTAGTGAGCTTTGACTTGCTTATTTTTATTAATTTATTTATGCCATTTACTGTAAACTATTTTGATTTATTGTTTTTATGTGTAGCTTTTCTGTTATTTAGGATGGTTTGTATTTCAATTCTAGTGGTTACTAGTTTAATTATGTCTTTATATAATAATTTTTGTTCTCTATACTTTTTGGACAGTATCTATTAATTAGTTCATTACTCTAAGCCACGACACAGTGTGCTTATCTTCCTCTTACTCCTCTTCTTAACAAACCAGTGTCCGTCCACAACATTATCTTTCTTGGTGTGTATGTTTGCATGAGTACTTATGCAATTAAGCTTATATTTCTACTACTTCAGTCTTCAACTCCTTGCCCCCTCCCCCCATTCTTACATCTTCAGTATAATTTCCTGGTAGGATAAGGGAGGAAATGTTAACATGAACAGACATATTTGGATCAGAAGTCCCCAAAGCATCAGATTAGGATACAGAGACTTGTATCTGTGCCCAGGCTCCCTAATCACCAGCTCTATGGTGACCTTAAGATAGCTGCTTAAGCTGTCAGACCACCATCCCCCAGTTAAGATGGGACACTAATATCTATCTTTTGAGGTTGTGATGAGACTAGAACGAGAGAATACATGTGAGATGCTTTGCATAAACCCAAGGCATATAAAACACCTATAAAATATTGGTTAGTAATAGTAGCCTCGGTAAGAAAAATCAATAAGAAAACATCCATGGAGTACAAACCACACACCAGGTACTGCACCAGCTATTTCACATTCTGTATTTCATTTAATCTTGACAGTGAACCTGTGGTCAATACATTGCCCTCATTAGAGATGAGGGGGAGACTATATAAGAGGTTAAGAATAAACCAAAGCCACTCAGTGCATAAGTGACTGTGGCAGAATTAAGACTCAAAATTCTGATGCCATGTCCAGAGCTCTCTTTCTCTCCCCACTGCTCTACAGCTACCTTTATGATCCTGAGCTCTGCCCTGCTAATGAAAGTGTGTGCACACACATTCACACGAACATGTGTGCACTCACTTTATTCTGAGAACAAACTTGGCCTCACAGCTCAGTATATAGACAGGATACACCTGGGCGAATATAATTTGCCTGTTTTTCCAAACTCTAGGTTCAGAGTCTGGCTTGCAGACAAGGTACAGATGGAAATCTTCCTGGATTCAGACCAAGAAGAGAAGAAAGGGTGGGAAAGGCTTGCCCCATGGCCTGTAGTAGCACTGAGTAAATCCAACTTAGACTGAGGTTGGGAGAGTAGTTGGAGGAATCATGCTATTGACAACTGCTGGCTTGTCTAGCACTTGACCGAGTTCTTCAGCATCCAAGCCCTCTTGGACTTTCCATAGAAGTTTTATTGCCAAGGAAATGGAGGCTGAGAGAGGTTAACGTTTTGCTCGAGGCCACATATTTAAATTGGTGATAGGGCTTAGAGGACAATCTCAGATCTCCTCAACACTTGTCCCGTGCTTTTCTCATGACATGCGTTTGACTTCATGGGTAGCATTTACCTTTTCACAGTTCTGCTGGGGGTATGACTAGGCACCATAGATGTGTAAGGGGAGAATCAAAGTTTAACTGGATCTGTCTAGTCTTTAGCACTGTATTATGAGTGGCAACAGATAAAGAGACATAAAAATGGTCTTTGTTCTCAGTACTCATTTATTTATTCATTCATTCATTCTAAAAGTTCACTGGATGCCAAGCTCTTTTAGGAGTTGGGGAAAACTCTTCAAGGGTTTTACTGTATGATGAAAGAAACAGATTCAAAATGCAACTGTTGCAGTTCAGTGGGAGAAGTTAAATTAAGAGTATTTGGGTGATGGGCTTATCACCAAAAGCACTTCAATGGGAAGTGCTATCAATGGGAATGGGGTCTAAGGAGGCATCCTCAAAGGAGGTGAGTGTGGAAGGATCCATAGGAGCTGTAGAAGTGGAATTTGCCACCAAAGGAGGCACAAGTGAGCATGTTTCTTTGAGAGGACCACAAGTGATTCCGTGTGGCCAAGTCCAGGGAAGGCTGGGAGCAAAGCTGAAAGCTACTCGCTGTTCCTGCAGAGGAGTTTAGACATCTCCTACAGAGGGTGGAAAGACAGTCTAAAATGTAAGAAGTGTAGTAATAGGACCAGCTTTGGCTGGAAAGCTCACTGTGGTACAGGTGGGAAGAATGGACTAACGGGGGAGGGAGCAGTGAAGAGGCTGGCTGAGGTCAGGGGTGTGGCAGTGGGAATGGGGTGAATTGCTCTGGCTCACCCCTACTCACATGGAAGGGTCAGCATAGACAACAGCTCAGGGAAGGACCTTCAGTCTGGCTAGAAGCTCTTCCTATGGCACCCTGAAAATTTTCTCCCATCCCCTAGAGCAGAGGCAGAGTTTGGTGGTGGTTAATAGCAATGGCTACGAAGCCAGCTTTTAGGACACTGCACCATACCTCCACTGCTAACTAGCTGTGTGACCTTGGACAAGCTGCTTATTCACTCTGTTGCCTTAGTTTCTTTATCTATAAAGTGATGATAATAAGAGTACCTAGCTCTTAGGCTTATTGTGCTTAAATCATTTAATGCATGTAAACCACATAAAACAGTGTCTGGCAGTGAGGAAATGGGAAGTTAAGCGTCAGGTTTTAGAATCATTGTACCCATTCAACGGAGGGGAAAGTGTATATTCCTGGGTGCACATGGCCAGTCTGAGAGCCCCCTGGGGACAGGTACCCTCAGTCCAGCAGAGAGCCTGGGACACAGCAGACTCTCAGTGAATATCTGCCGAATGGATTAACGGTGATACTAATGACAAAGAGATATTTAAGAGTTAAATCATGCATCACTGCGGGGAACTGATCAGACATTAGGGAGAGGGTTAAGTGAAGAAAATGAATAATTACTAAGGTTCTGAACAGGGCAGGAAGATGAGGTGTTTTCACGGCTGAGACAGGGAATTTGAAAGAAGGAGCTGAATCTGAGGGTTAGAGGGCCAACACGTGCAAGACCAAAGCTATAGGACAGAAAGAAGCTGAGGTGTGAACTCAGGTCTACTGAGTTCATATTCCATGAACAGTTTCTGTAACCTGCACGTCTATGCAGAGCACAGTACCTAATGCCGCAGGGACCCCACAATGCAGATCGAATGAGTCGGTGAATGCTTGAATGAGTGGACGCCTTTGGTGAATGCCAGGGGAGCACGGTTGCTTTTCTTTTCAATGATAAGTAGATGTCTGTGTGGAGGTTAAAATAAAAAATGGAAGAAAGAAACAAAAGTCGCCGTAAGATTTAAAATCAAAACCTAGTAACCAATATTGTACGTGAATGAAATGGGCGCCATCTTCCTTCTTTTTCCCTTCCTCTGACACATCAGGACATTTTTTATTCTCTCTAGCTTCACAACATACTCTTGCAAACTGCTAGGCAGGATGACTAAAACTACCCACCAGGAAGTTTTGCAAAGCCCAAGCCAAAAAAAAAAAAGCAACATCAAGGAATCTAAGAACATAGGAAAATGCCTGGTGACGGGGGGTCCTGGGCGGCCAGAGGTTACACAGGCTCCTCCACGGATGACTCCAAGTTCAATCACCACCCCTTTGACACAAGCTTAAGTGAAGCCACTGGAGGGACCCGCAGCTGAGCAGCAGAGCAGAAAGAACCATCTGCAAAAGTTCCTACTTGGAATCGGTATGCTCTCCCTCACTACAAGTTGCGTCGTAGAGTAGTCATCATAATTATACTAAGAATGCCTATAGTTTATCGAATGTTTACTACTTGCAGAAACTGGTAAGTGTTTTACAAACACTATTTCATTTATTTTCATGTATTTCATTTCATCAGTTCCTGCAAGAAACATGCCGCTACCCCCATTTGAAAAATGGGGATACCCAGCCTTGAGAAGGTAAAAGAACCTTACCAAGGTCAGGTGCGAGTGAGGTCACAGGATCTGAAGCCCAGCTTGTCTGACTCCAAAGCCCAACCCTAACGACACACGGTTTTTCTCTGTGATTCCTTTGCGGTGGGGCTGTACAGTTTAACTTTGTCCAAGCGAATCTCATTGAAGCATCAAGCATGAAGCCTACGTTCCCAATGCAGGTATGACAAGACAAGAGTGTCCCCACTCAGAGGCCCTTCATCAGTCCCAAAGAATCAGTGCAAGGATCTAGAGACACGGGTTCAGAGAACTGGGTCCAGATCCTGACGTTACCACTTACTTACTGTGAGGCTTCCCCTGCATTCCGTAAATTCTTTAGGCTTCTGTTAGTTTCTTAGTTCTTACCCAACCCACCCTTTCCCCTGACTTTGGAATATAAAATAAAAGGGTTTGTCTAAATAATTTCTCGAAGGGTTTGAGAAACTGATATTTTTTGTTTGTTTCAATATTTGTATCATTCCTAATATAAACTTTATTACATCAAAAAGTAATTCGCCTGGGTGGCTCAGTGAGTTAAGCATCGGACTCTTGATTTTGGCTCAGGTAGTGATCTCAGGGTTGTGAGATCAGGCCCTGGTTGGGTTCCGTGCTGGGCCAGGAGCCAGCTTGGTATTCACTTTCTCTCCCTCCCTCTGCCCCTCCCCACCCCACTCTCTCTCCCCCCTCTAAAAAACATAATAATACATGCTTACTAAGGAAAAAACATACTCCTCAAAAAAAAAAAAAAAAGTAATACGTAATTGTTTCAGAAGGATGCAGAAGAGTGAAAGTAATTCCAATTCTTTTGAGCACAAATGGGATCACTATACAAATTCTGAATTTAAAGGACTATCAGAGAGGCTTCCTCCAGCTTTAATATTTAACAATAGCAATAAAAAGTCACGTTTGGATACTTTTTGTCACTTCCAAACACTTCTCGACTTTCCTTTTGAAGAGTTCTGTATTCATATCTACGGTTCAGTGCTCTCATCCAAAGATTTAAAGAGTTCTTATAAAGGCTTTTTTATTCTTTTGATGATTAGCTAAAATAAAACAAAACAAAAACCTTGTAGGGGGTATTTCTTTTTCCAAAATAATGCACTCCACAACCTCTTGTTAAGAACTTACCCTGTCTAGGACTTGTGCAGGGAGATACCCAGAATGCCGCGTGATCGTGGGTGAGCAGGTCCAGTGGCTAGAGGGAGAAGTGTAGGAAGGTAAGTACACAATGGCCTGAGTGTGCACGTGTGAGCTATTAATTCTGTCACAGAGGAGGGAAGGGAGGCTGAGTCTGAAAGAAGGAAAGATCCAACAGATGGCCAAGCCTTAGAGAAGCAACCACATAGGCAAGCTCCAGCTTGGTTAGCCGGCAGGTAGAATGACATAGGATTTCTTGTCTACACTGGGGTACTTGATGATGGAAGGGCAGTGCTGACAGTTATGTCAGGATACTGGGTGAAAACCAGAATTTCCTGGGCAAATGAGATCAGATGGTCAACTTCACGCTAACATTTTATTGTGAAAAATGGGGCTCTGAAATGGGTGTGATAGGCAACTGAGGAATCACTAAATTCTACCTTAGAAACTAATAATACACTGTCTGTTAATTAAATTGAATTTAAATTTAAAAAAAAAAAGAATAGAAGAAAAATAGGGCTCTGAATCTCATTCTTTACACATTGAAACTATGATGAAAATGGCATGTTCAGAATGCCCCAGGGAAGGCTTCCCCACCCTGGCCAACTTCCTGAACAACTTGCAGAGCTTCCCCTAACAATGCCTTTCAGTCCTGCTGTGAGAATCTAGCATAACATCAACACAGCAAACAAATTGTTCAAACTGAAAAAGCGCATTCTTGTATCATCCTTAAATTAGTGCCCAAGCAATGTAAGACTTTCCAAACCACATTGATACTCAGCCTTGGGAGTTTGGGTTTTCCACAGCACTTTGGGGAGCCACTCAGAGCCCTAACTCTCAATGTTTCCACTTGATGTTCCTTGATTTGTTTATTTGTGCATTTAGTTATAATTCCAAAGAGTCAATGAAGATTTTCTCTGTGCACACACTATTGGGAAAAGTCTTGGGAGTGGAAGAGGAAAGTCAAAATCTTTTTAAAACAAGACCGGTGTCTACTAGATGTGATAGCTGCTGGTGTACCCTGAGGCAAAAGGAACAGCATATGCAAAGGCACAGGGACAGGAACAAAGCATGGAGTATCCAGAGAACTGGGCAGAATTCTCTGGCTAGGAATGAGCCTGGGAATATGGTGGGAGAAGAGACTAAGTGTGGGTTGAGACTAGATAGCTGAAGGGCCTTGAATGCCGCCCCAAGGAGCTTAGACTTCATCCTGCTATAACTGATAAGTCTCTGGAGCTAGTCTAGCAGGCTATTTGTTTCTGGAAAGAGAGCAAACCAAACAAATCCAGGAAAAGTCACCCATCCTGGATCAAATTTCTCTCTTCAGGTTTGCAGTCCTGATTTGCTTTAAACTTTTTGTTAATGTATTCCCTGACTCCCTGTACCTCAAACACCACCCCCAAAGGAAGGTATCTCAATCGACTAGTGATTATGGGCACAAATTTCTGATGCTTTGAGTTCAGCCCAATCACAACGTAGGCTGGACTAGAGTATTTTAGCATCTCCCAGATCTACTCCCAAATGGGACTCTATGGATGAGGCTCTGGGCCAGACCCAGAGAGGCGAGAGTGGGGGGCTTCTGTCTTCTGACCACCCTCTTGGAAACTGCTCCCAGTGATTTTCTTTGGGGGAATTTATACTCTTAATTCCCTCCATTCTCCACCCCATCATATCTGCCTGAAGACCAAGTCCAAAGTCATGAAGCTCACGTGAAAATGGCAGCTGTATACTTTTCAGCTACTTGGGATGCTTAATAAATGGACCAACTTGAAAGATAAAAGTCTCCTTGTCCCCAGAGGTATTTGGACAGCCATGCTCTGGAACGGTTTCTTTCAGGCTGTAGGGAATTGGAGTCTGACAGATGTGGATTCTCCTCCTCGTCTATTTCCAACCTCTGAGCCTCTGTTATCTCAGCTGTAAAATAACGATTATAATAATTCCTTCTTTAGAGGGTTTTTTAGGAAAAAAAACAAAAAACCAAACCAAAACAAAAAACGAGATCATGAAGTCATGTGGCCCAATGCCAGGTACTAGTATGTGATCAGGAAAAGCTGGCAATCATCACAGTTAGCGCGGGCATCCGCCAGTGGGTGAGCTTTGTGCTGCCAATGGTGAACCAGTCATCTATTTCTGCATAAGACCTCCCCCCGGGAACATGACATGGGAAAAGTCCTATAGGCAAAGAACTGGTCATCAATACCAATGAATATTACCCAATAAAGACCATCTAGCTGCAGGAGCCAAACTTCCCATTTTGCACAAGGAAAAGTAAATTCAGAGAGAGGAATCACAGGCCCAAATCCACTAAGTCCAGTAAGCTATAGAGAGATTCCTGATGAGACCTTAGGTCTCCTGGTGCTTCCTCCCATGTTCAGTAGTGTTCTTTTAATGTCTCTGTTTTCTGTTAAGAAGCAACATTCAGGACCTTCAATGATCCTATCTTCCTTACATATACTAACTCATTCAATCCTTACAGCAACCTCAGAAGGCTGATCTTATTGTTAATCTCCATTTTATGGATAAAAGAAGTGAGAGAGAAGTTAAGTTACTTACTCAAGCCTCACTTCCAGCCAGCAGTAAAGCCTAGATGTGAGCTTGGGCTTGAAAGCCTGGGTCCTTAACCACACACACATATACCAACCTTCCTAAAGTGAAAAAAAAAAGTGTATGGTGTCTCCTTCAGAGGAACCTACTTTCTAGAGGAGAGACAAAACCCCCAAGAGTGTGTAGTCACAGGCTTCAGGCCCCAGGAGAGCGAGAGAGGGAGGGTTTAACTCTGCAAGGTGAGGAGTGAGAAAACTAGGAAAGCTTCCTGGAGGAGGCGGCCTTTAGCCAGTTTCCAAAAGTGGCTTGTTTTCCTCTAAGCTGCTGAGCGTAGGGGTATTCCCTACAGATAGAAGCATCTTTGCTGAGATAGGCAGGTGGGAAGCGGCAGGTTTTCAGGGGCACCAGGGAGGCAGGAGGCCAGGACACCAGACATTAACTCAGTGTGTGAGAAGGACAAGTTACTTACCCTACAGAAACCTCAACTTCCTCTTCTGTAGAATGGGGATAATAATGCCTGCCTTGTGTACCTGTTTGAATATTAAATGAGATCATGTGTATATACTTCTCAACCCAGTGTTGTTCCTCTTTCTTTATTTACCTATTATAAAACTATTTGCCTCCGTAAAAATTTTTAATTGAGCTTATTTTTTTGCACTTATGCTCACAGTGGCATTAGTAATAATCCCGAGTGGGTTATTAGTCATTCATAATAATAATATAATTAATGATAATGTTAATTGCCATTGATGGAGGGCATTAAGTACTTAATATGTATAATCTATATTTATCTAATCTACTCCGAACCTATCTTAAAGATAAGTATCATTATCCCCATTTTTTCAGCGAGGTTAAGAAATTTACACAAAGGTCACTGGCTAGGAAGTAGCAGGACTGGTTTTCAGACCCAGGTCTGTCTGTCCAGAAAAATACCCGGCAAACAGAGAATGCCCTGTGTTTTGAGTTCATGTTGGTCTTGGCAATGTCCCTCAGCCTCTTTCTCAGAAAGAAAACAAACATTCAAAGAGGTTTGCTAACATGTTGGAACAAGAATGCCCTAGTGAGAGAGAGAAGGGGCCCGCTGAGGCAGGGAGATGCATCATATTTGGAGGGTGGGGTTGGGGGGGTGCCTCAACCCCTTCTCCCCAAGCCCAGAGGTCCTGAAGAGAGCCTAGCTTGAGCTGGAACCTTGAGCCGCCCAGAAGTCCTGGCATCTTGGCAGGTCACTGTGTGCCTTCTCAGGCTTCAGGTGGTTCTGGGAAGCTAGGGGTGTCCTGCCCACCAGTGGAGACGCCAGGACTGCCAAGGAGGCTGCCTGCTGGTAAACCAGCCCTTCCCCCCGCCGTGGGTGGCTCCCAGGCAGCAGGGAGTTAATCTGCTATCTGTTGGGAAGGCTTCCAGAAACCTTCCCGCCTGTGTTTGCTCAAGGCTGGGCTCTTCAGAAACTGAAACCAGCGGGACACCAGGCCCAGCCAGCCCTCATGGGATCCTGCCTGGGTTTACCTTCTATGGGGAAGGATCAGAGGGCTGGGCGGAGCAGAGTCTGGAGCCTGGGCCGCCTGCGGATGTGGCAGGCCTGGCTGCCTTCGGCCTGAGGAGGCCCTAAAACCCCCGCCCACGCCTCCACCACCAGTCGGGACCCGCTCCAGGGCCCCAGAGAAGCACACGGGCAGACAAGCCAGGGTGGCTGGAATTCCAGGCCTGCCCCTCACCACCTCTGAGACACTGAGTCAACCACTGAACTTCAGTTTCAGTTTCTTTAGCTGTGAAATGGGGGTAAATAATGCCTGGCCTTTGGATTCAGTAACCCATGTGCAGTAAACTAACACACAAGAAACGCTTGGTTTATGTCCCCCGGTTGCTGTCCCTGTTACTATTACTGCCGTTGTTGTGCCAGTGGGTCAGGCAGCCTACTTTGTGAGGTCGTAAACTCCCATCGCGCAAGGAAGTCCAGCACAAGTGGAGGGAGATGAGGAAAAAGACAAAAACAGGACAGGAAGGGATTCACGTGTGCATACCCACATACTGACCTGGTCATTTCAGAATCCCCTGGGAAACTCAAGCACCACCTCCGACCCACTGAATCAAAACCCCCAAAGGCAAGATTTTCCAAAAGTACAGTTTCATTTTATAAACCACTCATCTGGACCAATTATGTCTACATTTCTCACCTTCAAAAGACCCTAATGTTAAAAAACAAAACAAAACAAAAAAACCCTAATGTTATTCCCTCCCATCCTATCAATTAAAGAGGGTAAATTAGATTTGTTAAGTCATAATTAATTCATTTAGTCACTACATAAGTTATGGACCAAAGGCCCAGAGTTCATTCCACAAATAGTCATTCACTCAACAAATATTTAGTGTGTAACTACCATGTCCCAGGCCCAGTGCTGTGTCCTGGGGGGATGACGAAGGAGAAGGTGGACAAGACCTCTGTCCATCCCCCTGCACCCTCCAATGCCCCCCCCCAACCCCCCAATCCCCAGCGCTTCCCAGTCTGGCAAGGGAATGCAGAAAATGGATTCAAATACTGACATTGAAGCCAGGAGAATCCCACTGGGTAGAAGACACCAATATTCCGACAGTAAATAGATGTGGTTCCATCAATAGCAAATAATGTTGACATGTCATTATAGAGAAAGGTGGACGGCGGTCCTCGGCTGTGTGCACACATATGCGCCTGCACAAGAGATGGCATGATTATTTTTATGAAACCCAAAAGGTCCAGGGTCCTTGACTCCAGAACGGCTAAGTTCTTCTGAGGAAAGGAAGACCCTTTGGACTTAATTCCTGCTTATGTGGCCAGTCTCATGGCCTGGCCCACACATGAGGAACTCCTGGCCAGTGGCCCCAAACTCTGAGCAGAGTCGCTGAGAGCGTGGGCTCTGAAGCCAGGCTGCCTAGGGTTGAATCCCAGCTTGATTCCTTAGTGCTGTGCGATTGTGGGCAAGGTACTGTGAGAGCACAGGCACAGAGATGAGACCTCTGTGTGCCTGTGAATAACACCTGCTCACAGAGCTGTCCTGGGGATTACAGAGCAGGTACTGAAAGCCGTGGTAGGTGGGCATCGATTAATGAGCGGCTATTATTTTATGCTCCCTTTTGCCTTTGATGGTCTGTCTCTCTGCCTCAAGTACCCCCCTCCCTTTTTCCGTCTGGGGAGCACATAGTTGTGGGTGCCACGGCCCTCCTCTCTAGAGCCTTCCTTTCTTCCTTCAGCAGGCAGCGTGATGCTTTTTCATTTGGGTTCCTATAGTTCTTTATAGCAACCTCTCACACTGCAACTGTGTTTCTCATTGTCATTGAGGTCTTTTCCCTTCCTCTCTGGATTCTGGGTTTTGAAAAACAGGGGCTCCATTTTGTATCTTAAGGATTGTATTTATTTATTTGAGAGAGAGCGAGAATGAGAGAGACAGAGAGAGAGAGAGAGGAAGAGAGAGATTACAAGCAGGGAGGGGCAGAGGAGAGGGAGAAGCAGGCTCCCCACTGAGCAGGGAGCCAATCCCAGGACCCTGGGATCATGACCTGACCAGAAGGCAGACACTTAACTGACTGAGGCCACATCTTTTCATCTCTAGGGACAAGACGGTCCCTGGGATAGAATAAACTTGCCACTATCTGTTGAACTAACGAAGGATGGACAAGGGCTGGACGGACAGGCCCAGGATCAGAGAATTCTAATCTGCACTTGGGGGGTTCTGTTGGGAAAAGTGCTTTCTTGAGCTTCTGGCTGCTCATCTGGAAAGCAGATCTGATAATAACAATGCCTGTGTCTTGGGTTTGGGGGGATTAAACGAGGTGCATACAGGGCAACATTTGAGTATGAGCTCTAGAATCAGATTGTTTAAGTCCCAGCTCCACGACTCATAAGCTGCATGATGTCTGACACGTTTTTAACTGTGCTGTACCAGAGAAGACAGATCTCAAACCAAAAAGAACACATCGTTATTACGGGCCATTCAGAGAATTAAAGGAGACATTCTTTACAAAGTCACTGGTGCCTGGCATGGAGTAGGTTTTCAGTACATACATACTGGTTCCATCCACCCCCACTTTCTCCAACCCTGTAGGCCCTGGACTCTGAAAGCCCGAGACAGCTGTTCAAATGCCACATTTTGCTCTGAGTGACTAATGTCCCTTAAGCCGAGGTTGGAAAGCCGACTCCAGAACTAAGCTCACATTCAAGCACTGAATGAGATGCAGGGAATGTGGCTGTCCCATTTATTTAATTAATAAGGAAACTTGGGGGGAAAGGAGCAATTTAAAATCAACAAGCATGCCAAGGAAATTAAAAGGCAAGAGCTAGCCCACAATTTCATATGTGGGTTTCAAATGTCATGGGAACGGTCTCTTATGTAAAGACAGGAATAATGGGATCATCCAAACCCAAGCTAGTGTTTGACAAACTGTAAGACCAACGACTGGCACTCTGTTTGGGGAGCAAGCAGTGTACCACACTGTCACAATTCTCAAATTTCCTACTGCTTTATCATAGCATTTTTGAATAAACTCATTATTCAAAATTCTCCAGTGGTTACATGCCTGCTACTAAGCCAAAGGGTGTGGAAGAGAATCCCATTGCATGGCCACACCAATGGCCCCAAAGCTGCTTCGGTTGGTGGGACTTAGAAGAGGCTGACATGAGTGAGGGCGGCCAGGCCCTCGGAAACTGGGGTTGTCGGTGGTCCAGTCAGCCAGGACTTGGCCGTTGAGTTTAGAGAGGCAAGAGGAGAGGACAGGAGTCCCACGTGAAGTATAGGGTCTCAGCAGACTTGTGGGATGAGCTACACGGTGGGGTGGGGGAGGGCAGGAATCTTACTAGCAAAGCCAACTGCCTGCCAAGTAGGGTGTGGGTCCGATTCTGCAGAAAAGAGAGAATTACAACTGTTTTAACCTCCAGCCTCTAAGGATTGGGAAGAAAGTGGGGACAGGGGTCACAGAGGAGACAAGTCCACTCCCTATTCCCTGAGCACACTCCACCTGCATATTCTACCCTGATCTCTCTTAACCTAAGCCTACGTCTCCAGACCTTGAGCCCAAGTCAGGCACCTGCTCCAAAAACTCTCTCCTGATCTCTCCAATTAGAGAAAGAATCTCTCTCTTCTTCCCCATACACCTGAGGAAATTTGGGTCTCCATTTTAACACTTCTTCCAGTTCTTTATGACATGTCCGCCACCCTCCTTCATTCTTTTTTCCTCTTATTTTCCTCTTTTTAAATAGCTTTAAGTGGTGCCATTGGCTTGCAATAACCTGCACATATTTGAGGTGCACCATTCCACAGGTAGGGACCTGAGAACCATTGGCATCACCAAGATAGTGAACATGTCCATCACCCCAAAGGTTTCCTCACAGCTCCCTTCTCCAAACCAACACCCAGCTGCTTTCTGTCTCTGTAGATTGGTTTGCATGTCCCATAGTTTTATACAAATGGAAGGACAGAGTATGTACACTTTTTGGAGTGGTTTCACTCCGTGAGCATCATTATGTTGAGATGCATTTATGTGCATTTATGTGATCTCCACTCCTCTCTGAAATGTGGGCTTCTCTGAGGAGAAACAGGCCAGAGCCTAGAGCTCGATGCTGGGCACAAAGGAAGACCCATGGTGGGAGACACTGTGGTGTGATGGACAGATCTCTCTGGACTTGGTATCAGAGTACGCACAGATCTCATGCCTAGAGTCATGCCCATACTTGACCAGCTGGGTAGCCGGGAGCGAGTCACTTATAATCTGAGCCTCAGTTTCCTTATTTGTAAATCAGGCTGATGCTAAACCTCTCCACTCCAGGGAGAGCTCTGTGAGACTCCACTGAGCCCAGAGATAAAGTGCTCTGTAAACTGTGAAAGGTCAGTCCTGGGCCAGGATTAGGCCTGAATCAAGCCAGCCGCACACTGGGAACGCCCCCGCTCCCAGGGCTATTTAAAGGCCTGCGTGGATTTCTTTCTGGGGAAGCTGCACAGACTGGCAATTCCTCACAGAAATGGCCAGTAAAGGTTATGGCTGGTGGACTTTGAGCCTGGCCCAGTCACCAAAATCTCAAGGATTCTTTTCCCTCCCACTCCTGGCTTCCTCTGCAAAGGCTGTGTTTATTGACAAGGTCGCCCTCCCTCCAGAGAGCTGCACGTGACCATGACCGGAGGGTCCCTCCTTTGGCCTGGAGCCTGAAGATAAGGACAGCCCATCTGCTGGGGGTTCCGAGGCCTAAAGAAACGGGAACTGAGCAGAGGAGGGGAGCAGGGGGCAGCCTGCCAGGCCTGGCCGCAGCTTCCTTTGGCCAGGACTGACAGAGAGGGGTGAGGTGGGGAGGGAGAGAAGGAAATGGTTGTCTCAGGTTGGAAGCTGACTTGACCTATAAAATCACACCAGATTTGAAGACACTTCCTATGTCACCCCTCCCCCTGCAATACCGCCATCATGAACTGAATTTCTTATTCGCTGCTGCTAAGGGAAGAGAGGCGCCGGCAGCTGCTAGGGCTGCCAGGATGGAGACTCCACTCAGCTAGCCTGGCTTAGGGAAGCCACAGGGCTGTCATCAAGTAGAGCTACCTTCTGCTGAATATCTTCTCTGTGTCAGGCATTAAATTTTCTCTATGCTTTACAGGGTAACCTTCAAAGCCATACGGCGGGGGGGGGGGGGGGGGGGGGGGGGGGGTTGGTGCTTCCTCTCATTTTACAGCTGATGAAGGTGAAATCATGGGTCCAAGGCCACCTAGGACATGAGCCAGGATTTGAACTCAGTGATGTCTGACGACAGAATCCATGTTCTTTTGAGAATTTGAGGATGACGATTCTCAAGGAATGAACTTAAATAAATTATTTCCTGATCATGCTCTGTGAAAGTGTCCCTGTTATAAAGACCTACAGTGGAGGTTGGTGTCTAGAAGGTTCTGAGAAATCTTAGGGCAAAGGAACTTAGTTTTTTTTTTTTTCCCCACCAAAAATTTCCCATATTAAATTGATCACCAATCTTTTTCCTATAAAACATCTCTTCAAGTTCCTCAGAACAAGTGCTCCTCAAAGCCTTGTGTGAGAATCACAGCTGAGTCAGAACCGGAAGGGATTACAGGGATTATCCACCTTACTCGAATGAGTGCATGAACAACACCTTTTATTAACATCTCCAGCTTTGAGAGACTTACTACCTGCAAAGACAGATTGCTCTGTTCTTGCACCCATGCGGTGGTTCGAACAGCACTGACAGACAGAAGGAGATTGCAAGCTATGTACATAATTCAAGATTTCCCAGAACCTACAGGGGAAAAAAAAAAAGTGAAAAAAGAACAGGCAAAATTCACTTTAATAACATCTAATTGATTAACCCAGTGGATCTAAAAATAGTATTTCAACATGGTGTCAGTAAGAAAGTGGTTAATGGGATATGTTTTTCTTTGTTAAAAGAAGTCTTTGAAATCCAGACTAGCCCCATTTCAGGGGTTCGAAGGCCATGTCTAGCTAGTGTCTAGCGTGTTGGATGGCACAGGGTTAAAAGAGTCTTCTTTTAGGCCAAGCAAAACTCTTCCTGCTTGGGCCTCAGATTCAAGGGCTTGGCCTAAGGATACAGAACTTCACCACCCCCCTCCCCACCAAGATGAGGTCTGTTTTGGCTACTTATTTGTACATGCGTTTCAAGGATCCCCATCATGGAGCTTAATCCCCTGGCAGTGGTCTGCTCAGGTCTGTCTCCCCCTTTCAGAAGGCTTTCCAAACTTCAAACTGCTCTACAAATAAAAGGCCTTGTTCTCCTAACTCCTAGGAGGACAGCCTTAGAGTCACCCAGGAGTTTTAGTGGTCTCATTACATGGTTATGTTAAATTGATCCCACAGGCAGCTGCTGATACTGTGTCTGGCCCAGAGCTACTCCTTTCTGTTCCCTGGGCCTCAGTTTCCCTGTCTGTCAAAGTTCAGATTTCTATGATTCTGACCCATTCTGCCTCTTCTTATCCACACCCCTCTTTGCCTACATACTAAATTTCCCTTGAAACTAGGTCTTAATGTAGAGTTCAGGAAACAGTCATATCCTCCCAGATACCATCATAATAAGCATCTTTTGAAAATTTCTCATGTCTCAGGCACTGTGCTAAGAGCCTTATAAATAGCATCTCATTTAATCCTCTTCACACCTGACTGAACTCAACACTAGCATGATCCCCTTTTACAATTGCAGAAACTGAGGCATCAAGCGGCTGAGTCATAGGTCCCACACCCAATAAAGGGAACAGCTGGAAATTCCAGCCCAGGGGCCTTCTCCGGGTTCCCGAACCCAGGCTGGGAACGCAGGCCCAGACCATGGACCTGAGTGAGGCCCAGGTCTCAGACTGCGACAGAGGGAACAAGGGCCCAGGGTAACAACAACAACAACAACTACAAAAGTTTTTTGCTTTTATTGTTGTTGCTGCTGCGAAAACCCACCGAGTGTCCTCCTCCTGTTTGGCCGAGGAAGGAAATACTGTTATACTTCCCTTGCTAAGGAAATCCTACTCTTCACAAGTCAACTTTCGTCCCATCCCCTTGACCTTTCAGGAAAGGGCCCGCGACCCCTGGAAAGGCTCTGGAGGAGACCTGAGGAGCTCAGCATGCCCTGTCTAGGGCAGGGGTATTTTTAGCTCAGGCTGCACTGTTTACAAGGAAGCCAGTCCCCTGAGCCTGCCCTCTCCCTCCAGGCCCCACCCGCCACGGGCTCCTCCGGGCCCTTCCTCCCTCCCTCCTGGAGGCTCCTTCCCCACCATCTCTGTCAGCGTGTGGGCTCCATCAGCACACGGGTGCCCTGTCACGACCACCCCGGGAGATGACTGAGCAAAGCCACGGCCCTGGGCACCGACAGCCTTCTGGAAGGGCCAGCTGTGACCTGGCACTGCAGAAAGACAAGAAGCTGCCACCGGTTGAGAAAAGGCCTGGGCAGCTGGCGCCTGACTGGAAATCCTATAAATGGGTTCAGCCCTGCTGCCAGCACTACGGTGTGCCAGGTGCTCTTTGCTGTGACAGGTCGCTGACCCTCCTTGGCCTCCCTCGGTGCAGCTGGAGCGCAAGGAGGGCTCGAGGAGGGGCTCTGCCTGCTGAGCCTCCTCTGCTGTTAGGCGCCAATCCTTGCGCCTGCCCTGTGGAGGTGGCGGCAGGTGTTAAACAGGGGAATGGTGGAAAAGCCCACGCTCACAGTGGGCATGCGAGCCACGGCGGCCTCGGTAATAATCTCCATCTCTCCAGCACTTCACTCGGTGTCTGGCAACAAGGCGGTTCTCCACCGAGGGAGGCTTCCTTTTATTCCCATAGCTCTGCGTTCTCTCACGTCTAAGTCTGTACAGAACAGCTCCTCCAACCCTGCCCTTTTTAAAGTTTTCAGTCCTCTTGCCCAACCCGGCACCCCTGTACCTGCTGCGGCTCAAGAGTCTTCCAGCAGAAGTTCCTTCTCTGAGTCACCATCCTAGGGCTTTCAGGGCAGGCTGCCCACCTGTCCCCTCACCCCACTGGCTCTTCAGACCCTGGGCCTGGCCCAGGAAGTGTGTCTTCTCAGGGTCTGCCCCTAAGGTAGCAGAGCTGGGAGGGGGAGCTCCACCCCGGAAGCCCAGTCTCTGCCCAGGCTTCCCCAGAGGTGGGTGTGGAGACTACCAGGCCTCCAGGCTCTCCTCCTGAGGGCATGCTGGGCTTCTCCAGCAGGTGCAAGAGATCCAGGGATTGGAGGCAATTAAGTTCCTACCATGAATCCTCCTCCCGCCTCCTCCGCTCCCCCTCCTGTGTCCCACTTCCCCTCTCCAGACCCTTCCCTTCCTCTCCTCCTCTTCCTCATACCCAGCCTCCTCCTCCTTGCTCTCCCTCACAGTTGTGCTTTTGGCCCAGGTGACAGCCTACTGTATTCCCAAGGGGAAGGACCAGTGACGAGGTGGGGCACAGACTTGTCTCTGAAGCCTTATACCTCTCCTTCTCCGAGTCCTTCCACAAAGATGCCCTGAGCCATCTGGTGTGCCAACAAGGCGCCGGTGCTAACCCCGGGGGCCAGGTAGCACCCCTGGTTTGGGGCAAGTTGCATATTAAAATGTACCTTCTCTACTGTCTCAAGATCCTGCATTCACACTTTTTCCAGTGTGGTTTTACTGTCCTACAATGCATTACCTTAACCTTAAGGAGAAGCTGACACTCTTGGAGAATGTCATTATGGAAAGAGAACGTCATTACGGAAAGAGGCGTCCCTCCTTCTCTCCCCATGCCCCGCTCCCTAGACAAAAGAAAGGGCATGTTTCACTGAACAAAAGCCTGAGTGTAGGACTTGGTTTAGGCAAGAGTGGATGGCAGGAGAGGAGGCTGCAGATGGATACGGGACAAATCATGCCGGTGGCCCCTGCTGGGAGCCATTGTTCCCCACCATGGTGCGTCAGGACCTGACTGCAGCCGGGGTGTGGCCGGGCTGGAAAAGGGACAGAAAGAACAGCAGCAGGGAGACTTCCTGGGAAACTGTGGCCACGCTTCTTGCCCCACTGAACCCCCTCAATCCCTAATCCCTGACCTCAGAGACCTGTGGGGAGGTGCTCATTCCCAACTCTCTGCCCCACCCACCCTGTTTCTTACTCACTGGGTGGCCTTTGACAAGTCCCTTAGCTTCCGTGGCTGGATTCTTCTCATCTTTAAATCAGAGAAAGTGTGTGTGTGAGTGTGTGTGTGCGTGTCTCAGCACACACACACAGACGCACGTACGCACGCGCACATACACCCACCAAGGGTTGTTATGAAGCTTAAATAAATAAGACCACGGAAGGAAGTCCTTTGGAAAGCACAGGCTGTTCTCTATCTCCCCTTGGCCTGGGCCGCTATTCCCATTCCCCAAGGGGAAATCCTCTTCCGGAAAGTGCTATGCACACTGGCATGGGGGCTGGGGGGGAGGCGGGGGGGCTCCAACAGACACCAGATCTCTCCCTTTCCACATTCGGGTTGACTTCCAGCCCAACTGCTGTTGGCTTGTGGACGGATGGGCGGCTCCCTGGGACGTGTCTCGTCACCAGGCTGATGTCCCACGGGCGCAAGCTCTGTGACTGACATCAAGGACCAGAGGGGCCCAAGGGGCTCTGCCCCGGATGGGGCCTTGTCGGTGTCCAGACAGGTTGAGGCAAGGCTTCTGACCTTCAGGCAGCAGCTCACAGATAACCTGCCACCTCTACAAAGGGCTTCTAGTAAAACGAAGAGGTGCACCTGGGGAGGTGATCTGAGCCAGGAAAGGGGGTGGCATGGGAGGAGAGGGGATCCCCAGAAGAGGAAGAAGCTTCTGCAAAGGCCCAGAGGTACCAGTGAGCAGGTGGTTTGCAGTCCGTGGCATCTCTTCCTCTGCCTGTCGAGGCTCACCTGTTAACACCTTGCTTTGATCGCTCCCTTGCTGCCCCACCCCGTCCTATCACAAGTTCTGCAGGTTCTCATGGCTTATACACGTCCCAAGTACCAATCTCTCTTCTCTAGCCCTATGGACACTGCCTGGAACATAAGAGTCCCACTGGGCCAGACTAATTAAAACAGCTTCCTACCTCTGCTTTCCTCCCGTTCCCTGCCCCTCCCCTCCAATCCATCAGCCTCACAGCTGCCAAAAAGATCTTTCTGACATACGTAGCTCTGATTGTGACATGTCCCTCTTTTGCTTAAATCCATCAAGGGCTCCCCCACCCTCCACCTTCCAGATCAATTCTGTAGCTTAGAACCTAGGACCTTCCATGATCTGATCCTATCGTCTGCCTCTCCTGCCTCATTTCTCACCCAGTCCTACACAACTCCTGAGTTCCTGCAACACGAAACTTCATCTCCCCCAAGGAGACAGACTGTTTCAAACTGCCTGGTGTTCTTCCCTTTACCTGGATTCCCCTGCACCCCTACTTCCCTCACTAACTCTGACTCCTCCTCCCTTGGACCGCAGCTATGAAGTTACCACCTCTAGAAAGGTTCTGACCCCTGGAGCCCACCATACATATACCTCTAGCACCCAGGTTCTTAACCTCAGGTGGAATTCGGGAGCTTTGAGAACTTGCAAGGGTGAGAAAATGCATTTTTATATTCACTAACCTCTGCCTAAAAGGTGACCATTCCTTTGGTTATGGATGTAGGCTCAAATCACACTGATAGCTACTACACGTGTGATTTATCAGCAATAGAATCACACAAGTTTTCATAGCCCTTTGGAGTTACTGCAGATGTCACAAACTGTCTATCCTCATCAATATTTTGAAACTTCCATCATTAATATACCTATAGATCTGATCATTTCATATGTAAATAAAAACTCATAAATATTACCAATTTGATGTTTCTGTATATGTTATTAATTCTTTCTAAAAATAATCAGCTTCATTTGCTGTTTTATATGTTTTACTTTATGTATTTTAAAATGTGACTCTGAAAAGAGGTCCATGGGCTTCACCTGACTGCCCAAAGTCTTCTCGTCATGAATCCGTTATTCTTCCTCTGACAGAAACCTGTTAACACCCTCCACTAAAACTCGGTTTATCTTGTCTGTCTCTATGAACAGGTCTTGAGACCCTGAAGTATGCAACCTTCGTCCTATCTGCAAGGTATGATTCAGCTCATGGTACCTAGCATAATCCTAAAAATATCTGGGATGAAGAAATAAATGAAGACAAAAAGAAAAGAAGGAAAGGAAGAGGGTAAATTTGAGCATCTGTTCTTCCCTCCTTCTGGGAGATTGTCCCGGAGCTCTCCAAGACCTGCTGCCCACCTCCTTTATATCTCCGCTCTCACGCCATCGTCTCAGGGAGGCCCTCCGTGGTGCCATATTTAAAATTCCGATTCTAGAACCACTGCCTCAGGCATGCTCTGTCCTTCTTCCCTGCTTTGTCTTCTTCACATTTAACCACCATCGGATATACTATCTTTTGATGATTTTTTTAAATTTATTACCTATCTGAATATAAGGTGTGTGAAAGCAAGGACCTTCATTTCAGACTTATTTCTGTATCTCTGGCATCTGAAAGAGCATCTAAGAGATAATGGACATTAAGTCAATATTTGTTGAATGGGTGATGGAAGCAAGCACAT
This sequence comes from Mustela nigripes, assembly GCF_022355385.1. Lineage (NCBI taxonomy): Eukaryota > Metazoa > Chordata > Mammalia > Carnivora > Mustelidae > Mustela > Mustela nigripes. The sequence continues at coordinate 47,482,172 of NC_081570.1, read as the reverse complement.
GGTGAAGGCCAGTCAATTAAATCAGTCTCCATTCTGTGGATGAGGGAGCTGGAGGTAGGAGACTTTGAGGCCCGTGACCATGTACAGAGTGAATCACAGAGCTGAATGGATACAAAAGTTGTGGGACAAAGCATGGTTTGTTTGGATTGCACTTGGAACCCCAGGTTAGGAAACTGAGTCCTAAGGCCCCATGCATGTTTTCGGTGGAGAAATGACAGAGCCCAGCAGAACTGGTATGACCCCTGAACAGGCCTGAGGAGAAGACAGAGCCTCATCAGGGACATAAGCCATTGCTGTTGGATCCACAGTTTGGATTTATAAAAATCCTGCTACTCTGTTCACCCTGTGAGGTCTGACTTCTCAAAGGACCCCTGAAGGAGTCAGGAGCTACAACAAGTGGATCCTCATGGATTCCCCATTGCTCTTATGCAAGCCTCTGCCACAGGGCTTACCCAGCTAGGCTAGAATGTTCCAGAACTATATCAAAGGCTTCTCTCTTTGGCTTTGAGAGGCCAGAGCCTAATACATAATAGGTTTTTAGTGACTATTTATTAGAGGAAAAAATCATAATTAGAAAAGTGCAAATGCTATAGTGATCATTGGGTTTAATTACAGAAAGAGTTCAATCATGAGCTTTGAGCCCCTACGGTATAATGGGTACTATACTGGGTATGGGAGCTACATTGTAAGAGCTCACAGCAGAGGTGAAGACCCATACATGAATGGGCAGTGATAATACAGTATGTCAAGAATGGAGGGGTTATGCCTAGGAAGGTATCCCCTGAATCCTCCCATACTTACCAACTTGAGTTAGGCTATTATTTAATTATTTCTACTCTGTCTTCCCGCAAGAACATAAGTTCCAAGAAGGCAAGGATTTTGTCATGTTCATGACTCTCCTCCCAGCACATAGTAGGTGCTCACCTAGGAAGTCTCTGGGAATGAATGCATGGCTTGAGAAAGCACAGAGGGTGCCTAACCCAGTTCAGGGATGGTGGCCACAGAAGACCTCCAGAAGGAAGCATTGTGTTCCAACCATGCTTCTTCCAACATTCCCCATTTCATGACTTCCTCCCAACTCAGTGGGGTCACACTCGTTTGTGAAGAAACAAATCTCAGTAAAGGGAAATCAGCTGGGTAAAGCTCACTCAGCTTGCAGAGCAAAGACTTGAGCTTGGATCTCCCAGTCAGGAACCCACATATGGCTTCTCTTCACTGGCCTAGAAGACCATGCAAGAGGGAACTAATTCCAGAAGACAGATCATCATCCCAACATCAACATCCACCACCACATCACCACCTACTACATCATCATCATTTTTATAGCAGCTAAATTTTAATGAGTGTTCACTCTATGCCAGGCACCTTTCTAGGACTCTACATTTATTAACTCATTCTTCATAACCACCTTATGATGTAGGTCCCATTGTTGTTCTCAATTTATAGATGAGAAAACTGAGGCACTGTGAAATATGTTTGTTAGGTTACACTGATAGCAAGGGACAAGTTCAAGATTCAAACTCATGCAGATTGGCCTCAGAGTCTACACTCAACCATTTCTTCTTTTGCCTCAACAGGCCATGCCCACTTCCTCCAGGTATAGGAGACTTGGAGAGGCTTCTTGCATTTTTATCAGCATCTTTATGTTCTAGACACTAGGCTAGGTGTTGTGGGGAAAGTTAAGTTAAAATTAAGAAGAATTAAAAAGTTTCTGCCTTCAAGAGGTGACCAATCTAGAACAGTGGATGGATAAGAAGTCAATGCAATTAATAAAGGAGATACAGTGAAAGTTTCCAGAAGCCAGGGCATTTCAGCTGGGTTTTGTGAAGCTAGGAAAGGTGAAAAGGTGACTGATTCTCTATAAAAAGGCTACCGCATGCACCCTATGTGTCATCTCCTCAGGCACAGATGTAGACTTAGTGTTAGATAAACATCGAATCCCTTAGTAGTCTAGAGGACAGAGGGTATAGGTTGAAGGCAGAGGAATTCAAAGGAGAATTGTGGATCCTGGGGCATTTGAGCTACTACATTAAATGAAATTGTTCACTGTTTAGTAGATGAGCTATGAAAGTTTTATGAGGAAGGAAGTAATATAATCTGAACTGCATTTCAAGGAGCTAACAGGATGAGTACAAAGATACACTCCAGAAGAAGAAGGCCTGAAGGTGGATCATTTAGCTTTTGCGTATAATCAACCGTCCCATAATGTAGTGGCCTAAACTAACCACCATTTCATTATTGCTTTCAAGTCCGTGAGCCAAGTGGGCAGTTCTGCAGTCAGCTCATGGGCTGCTCACATATCTGGTGGTCACTGGAGATTGGGTGGAGCAATGGGGGTGACTGGACCACATGTTTGTCATTATCTTAGTCTTCTTTATAAGGCAGTGGTTACAAGGTGACCAAGAACATGAAGAAAAAGCAAGCCCCAATGCACAAGTATTTTTCAAGCCTCTGCTTATGTCAGGTTTCTTAATGTCTCATTGACCAACATAGATTTCAAAGGGTGGAACAATGGCACCACTTTCTTGTGGCAAGAACAGCAAGATCACCTAACAAAGTGCTGTGGATACAGGTATGGGGTGAATTTGGGGACATTTTTGTTAGGAGGCATTGTAATGGGTAAATTAATGTAATAGTAATAGTTGTTTAACCTGGGAAATGGCAGAAGAAATGGAGAGATGACTAGAGCATATTTGAAACATATTCAGATTATTTGCAGGGGAGAGGGAAGAATAAAGAACCCCCCCCACCCCCGCCTCAGTTTTTTGGCCAGAGCATCTGGGCAGATGGTCCCCTGTATCAGTGAAGGCAACCAATAGGAAGATTGGGCTTAGAAGTTGTGAACACATTCCAGATCATATCATTCCCCTGGAATTTATGAATGTGCTACCTTCCTTTGTTGGAAAAGATGTCCCTTCACTAACATTCCCTCCACTTTGACCATGTGATCCAAATGGAAAGTGAGAGTCCTTGCATGACACTGTTTTCTAGCAGTAGTGACTGGCCAGGTATGGACTTCTGATCCAAACTTGGCTAAAGAGAGTGGTTGGCCCCACCTCCACTGCCAGCCATGTCTACTATGTATGTATACCTGTGCAGGTTATGCCCTGCATAAGGTTGTCTGGAAGGCAGGGTAAGTGGAGGCTAGAATCCAGCCTATGCTATGCTGTACTTATGGAGATACAGCACCCAGAGGATGAGATGCCTTCTTCTAATTCCCATAGAAGCACTCTTGGTGCTGCCAGTCCCATTTACTGCTCTGTGGCGGGGTAGGCCAAGGGGGTGGGAAATATGCCATGCTAGGCAAATTGGACTCCTCTATGAATTATCCTATTGGAGTATATGGAAAAGAGACTTTTTCCTCTCTGATCCTAGAGCTGTATAGATAGGAGCCCACAGATACCTATGTCCCTCTGATATAGAGGGAGCCGATGAGACACAATGAAGCCAGTACATCAAGGCACTCAGAGAAAGGAAGTGAAGGAGAGAAAGAGAGAGAGCTGTCAGAATCAGAGCCCCCTGTTCCAGCCAACCCCACCCTCCCTGGGTTTTGGTAGTTTGGTTTTGCCTTCAGTTCTGTGATTCTCCCTATAGTCTTCATTTAAATCTCCTCTTTTTGCTCAACTAAGTTTAAGTTGGGATTTTGTTTCTTTTATCCAATTCAGTTCAATACAGTTTTGAACAATAAAAGCAAGAAATTCATGAGTTCAAATTTGGAGAGAAAAGGAATAGGCATGAAAGACAGATCAGAGGCTGAATCCAAAGAATGTGGTAACCCATTTGAGGAGCCATGAAGGAGAAGCGGTGTCCAGGGAGAGGTCCCTGGGCTTTGGCTTGAATGGTTGGAGAAGGATGGTGGTGCCTTTACCAGAAGTAGGCAATCCAGAAGGTAAACTATTGGGGTGAGGAAGGGTAAATTCATTCATTCATTCATTCATTCATTCATTCTTTTATTGGACAACTATTTTCCAAGCCCTCTCAAGGCACTGGGGATTCAACAGGTCATACAGTGACTTTGATTTGGATAGTACCTGTGGGCCATCATTGATTTATTTCTTCAACTAACAGTAAGCACCACCTGTGGACTAGGCACATTTCACAGAACTGAGCATAAATCTAGGCAGTGATGTCCAGCAGGCAGCTGGAAAGAGGGTTGAGTTGGCATTTCTGTGGTAAGCGTCATCCCCACGGGGATAATTTTGGAAGACGTGGGAGACAGTGCTTAGAGAAGAGAAGTCTAGCTCCACACGCCTTGTCCATCATGCCTTGGCTTCATTTGTGAGCTGAGAACACAGTGTTTCTTTGGCCCATGTCGAGGAGGCAGCCACAGAAGGAGCATGGGCTTAGGAGTCCCATCTGGTGCCAGCCTGGGTTAACACACCAGCCCTATCGGGTAACCAAGTGAATGACCCTGAATGAGCTGGCTTGCCTCTTGGAGTCTTGGTGTCCTCAGCTCTGAAATGAGGATAGGAACACTCATTCCAGTGTTGACAGTGAGAAAGAATGTAGGTGTGCATTCACTTGACCACAGACATGTAGCCAACGCCTAGATGGACCAGGTTCTAGACCATAGGACTTAAATGGAAGTCAGTACTAGGGGGCTCCTCTGAGAGAGACACGTGAATCTTTGGGGTTACCATGGCTGGGTTCTGATTTGCCTAAAACAGATTCTCTCTCTCTCTACCCACCAAAAATCAGCACCAATCTGCCCCTTCCCCAGCCCATACAAAAGGCAGCATTTTCTGTGATTAGAGAAGAAAGAAAAACGAGTGTTCTGGTATTCTCTTAGAGCTGTTCTCCAGAGCAGCAGAAAAAGGGCCCACGTGAGCCATGCTGTTCTTGGCAACCACTACACCACTCCTCACAGCCAGAGGCTTAAAGCTTTATTTGTGGTTTAAGTTACAAGCAAGGGCGAAAACCCCAGAAAAGAGGAACGGGGAGAGGGAGAAAAATTTTTAAAGTTGAGAAAATTGTCCTGTGTTCTCAAGTGTGGGCAATTTGTTCAAACACCTGAACTTTGTAGATTCCTAGTGGTCTGACTGTGGTTTTATATTCTGGGGCTCTGGGCCCAGTATCAGGGGTGGGGAGTGTTTTTTTCATGCACAGAAAAAAATCATAAGATCACTTTTTTACAATATATTAATGAGTAGCTGTACCGTTTCAATGGCGACATTGTTGGAGTTGTTTTTTTTTTTTTAATCCAGATCCAGGTTTTTGGGATGTTTTTGTTTTGAAGATTGCCACATAGATTATTTCACAGACATCACATGCAGTGTCTGGGCGTTGCCCCCCAAGATGGAGAGTGAAGGATGCTAAACATTTTAGGGATAGAGTAGGCCTTTAAGGTCTTCAAGTCCAGCCCTCTCCTTACTCCTTACGATGAAAAACAAGGCTCCAAGAAATCAGGAAACATGCCCAAGGTAGCACAGCCTCTTTGCGGTAGAGACAAGTCTAGACCCCAGGCTCCTGGACTCTGAAGGTCGTTCTGGCAAAGCCTTTGAGGCAGCCCAGAGGTGACATTCCACCTCAGAAAGCATGACTGGCCTCCCCTTCATGTTGACATTTCTGCGGCAGTGACTTTGAAAGCTGCCTTTTATGGCGCTGGCTTTGGAAGGGCAAACACTGTTATCAGTAGAACAACACAGGTGGCTTCCAAAGCTGGGCCCAGGTGGAGCAGGCAGGAAGGGAGGCCCTTGTGCACAGGCAGACATGACCCAATCACCTGTCTGGGTTCAGAAGGTGCACAGACGCTCCTTGGAGAGCAGGACAAGAGGCTAGTGTGGCGGTGAAGGGCTGGCTTAGGCACAGACGAGATGGGTTCTATTTCCCGGTGATCTGACTTGTCATCCGTGCCACGAAAGCAAGCTCCCGGGTGGGGCTATAAAACAGATAATTTCACCCAAGCATTTAAGAACCACATGTCCCTAGTGGCCACTGTGTTAGCACAGAATTACCAGTCAGTTGGTGTTCTTTGCTTGCTTCTGGGTCTTACCCAAACGAGGTGACCAGCTATAGAAGCTCAGGCTCCTGGCAGACATCAAGGTTCATTTCTCTTCCTCCTTGGTCCTCACTAACAATACAAGGATTTGGCTTCAAGATGGCAGCCTGTCTGAGTGTCCCTCTTGTGCTTCCTGGAGCTCAATCCCAGAGTGGGAGGACATGGGAGTCGGCGGGCAGGGGATGGGCAATGCCTGATGTAAATGCCTGTGTTTAGAGTCAGAAAGCCTTGGATTTAAGTCCTGGCCCTCTTGCTCAGGTGCTAGTTGCCCTGCCAGAGCCGCTGAAACTTTCTGAGCCTCGGTTTCCCCACAAGGGCTCCCTGCCTGCCAAGTCACGTACCGGTGAGAGAATGAGGCAGCAGAGGTAGAAACACTTTGTACTCTGTTAACAACGGGAAACTTCTAAAAGTAAGGGGTTAGCTTTCTCCTTGCTCTGCTTCTTTTTTCACTAAAAAGCTAAGGGCGGGAGGCCTTTGAATCTGATGTAAATGGATGTTGTATTACTTGGAAATAATCTCCAGAAGTCAGGGAAGTAGAAGAACCTAGCATCACAGACACACTCTAGAGGAGTTCCCTGGAGGAAGGGCAGGAGGAGGAAAGGGAAGCCATTCTTTGAACATCTATTGTGTTCTAAATACCGTGACGCTCTCTTTCATATAGGAAGAGTAATGATGATGATAACGATGATGATGACTAACTAATTGTTTTGCATGTATTACCCCCATTTTGCACCCAACACAGCTAAGGCACAGAGCAGTTAAAATAGGGCAGAAGTTTGCCCTGAGCTACAGTTTGGTCGGAGTCAGGGCTCTGTGCACAAGCTTCATCTGCCTTGCTCACGTCGTCTGCACGTCCTTGGGTTCTTATGCGACTGCCACCTGCACCTTCCAGACAGGGAGACTGAGGCTCAGGAAGAAGAAGTGATTTGGGCAGGGTCACACAGAGGGGAGAGAAGAGGTTCCTTGAGTTTTTTGCTTTTATTTTTTTCCTTTCAAAATTATTTCCTTATTGGGCTGTCTTTTTAATTGATAGAAAGGCATCATTCCGTTTGAATCAAACTCTAGCTTCCTGTTAGTGCCTCGCTTGAGTCCCATTTCCCCGCATGGGTCAGGCAGAAGAAATCTAGGGCCTTACTTAAGGAAACCCCAAAGTCTGCTCTCCCCACTTCCTCACCACTTCCCTTCTTTTGGGGAAGAGGAAATGCAGGTCCTTAAGCCCAAACACAGATGACAACGCATTCCCTTCTGTGTTCTGGTTCTGAGCCTTTGGACAAGTTCCAGTTTGACTATGACCATCTGAAAATGTGGAACCAGACCTTAACCCCACATTCCAGCTTCAGTCTAACCACAGAGGAAGTGTAATATCGATAACCTTACTTATTTGACACTAGGCTCCTTGTGATACAACCAAACTTTACATTCTCTTTTGGCAGCCACTTCCATACTGCTGAGTCACGACACTGTCATGTCCTGATTTCCTATCCATTCTTCTTTCCTCTGCTTGGCCTGATTTCTTAAGACCTCTCTGGATCACATTCTGCTCAGATCCTTGAGGAATATGTTTCAGCAGTTACTGCAGAGGAGATCTTAGGATTGAGGCTAATCCATAGCCTCAAATTTGGCCCTCGAGCTCCCAAAGATAACTGGATCCCAGTGGGAGACTGGAGCCTGCTCTCTGACCATGCTAGGGGAGCCAGCAGACAGAGGGCTATTTCATAAAATGTCAGATCAGTAAGTGACTGGAAAACACCCTTTCCTGAGGAGCAAACACTGTTGTGGGCTTATCACTTTCAGAAGTCTGGGATTTGCCCAAGGGCTTGATGGACCACAGTCCATTTGCACATATATTCACTTCAAAGTAGTGACTGGTAGTTTGGGCTTTGGAACCCAACAGGCCTGGATTCACTTACTAACTTTGTGACTTCAGCCCAAGTCCCACCAACTTTAAGCCTCGATTTCTCTCTGTAAACCTGGGGCCACCATAGTACTTCCTTCCTCATGATGTGAGAATGAAGAGGAAGCATAAGTAAATGGCTTTGCTCAGTGCCTGGGCATGCAGTGGGAGCTCAGCATTGATGATGAGTTCTTCATGCCTATGTTCTCCCATTTGAGCATTTATTCGAGCAATCACCAAGAGTTGGCAGGGCAGGTGGCTGCTTTTCTGGAAAGAACACAGATGCTTCTGGAAGCTGGAGAGCGGGATCGGGCCCTGGTGCATAAATATGCTTCTGGGAAACAGCTAAATGCTCTGCAGGAACTCCTCTGGTTCTGGGTTTGTAATTCTAGGTGCCCAACCAATTCACCCACCACCACCACCAAGCACCATCTCCCTGCCCAAATCTGAGTGTGAAGCTCTTCAAATTACTCTCAATGTGACCTTGGGCAAATCCTGTAAGTCAGCCTCTGGCACACTTCCTATAAAACAGAGATATTAATACCCAAGGTGCTGAGTTTTTATAGTAGATTAACCAATAACAAATGTAAAGTGAATAGCCAAGTCTGCACTTGGCCAACACTTTAGAACTTTTAGCTGTATTCTCCCCATGGCACCCTCTGCTCATCAGTCCTCTGTGCCTATGTGCCAATCTGGAGCTAGATGCTGGTGGTCAACAGACTAATGAGAAGTTAGCCCTGCCTTTAGGGAGCTTCAAGTTTGTGAGGGGGGACCTCAACCTTAGCACAGCATGCTTAAAAACTGTGATGGAATCATGTTCAAAGTCATGTGGGAACACCAGGAAGGGCAAATCACTTGGCCTGGTTTGCCTTCATTTTCTTTATCTGTCGAATGGGTGTAATAGGTTTCTACTTTACAAGAGATGATTCAAATGAATTAGTAAACATGAAAGTATATTTTGAAAGTTGAATTGCATACTAATGCTTCTCTGTACTTCCCTGTTTCCCTGTTAAAATCTGAGGGAGGGCCTGTGTCTTATTTATTGCTTGTTCTCCAGCACCTTAGCACAGAGCAGGTCCTAGTCAACATTGGTTGAGTGAAACTGACGGAAGAAATTATTATCTAATTTTAACCCTGTTGACCCCAGAGAATACACTCATTTTATAGATGGAGGAAAACCAATACACAGGGTTCAAGGAGTTGCCCAGCAATCAGTGACTGAACAGAAGTCTTCTGACCTGTTCTGATGACCTTTCTCCTAGATTCCACAACAGGGACCACCCTAGCTTAGATGGGGTAACACTACTGTCCTAGTCATGACTCACGCTTCTCCATGGGTCAGAGAAAATCCATTAGCCTCTCACACTGAGTCACAGGCTGAGGTGAACCTGGGACCTGAGGAGAAAGCAGAGCTGCCCTGTTGGACAGGTACACCCAGGGATCCCTCAGGCCAGCTAAGCACAAAACCTGGGAAATCCCTTACAGGAATGAGGGGGTGAATTTGGGGTGGGTATAGGGATGTCACACCTCTATTTCCCTCTTTCACAAGAGTGTCTGAAGACAACACCTAGCCAGTCATGCTGCTCAGTGGGCTGTAACTCACAGGCATTTCTTCTTCTCCATTCCTAGTGCCAACACCCTAATTTATGCCCTCATCACTTTTGGTCTTGACTGGGTTCCCAGCATCCACTCCACTATCTCTCCTTCTAAGAAATTAATTAACCTGCCACAGTCATACATTATGACTCTGTTGTGCTTATGATCCTTAATGGCTCCCTAGTTTGTAGGGAATAAAGTCAAAACCTCCAGCTCGGCATCTGAGGCCCTCTCGATCTCTTTTCCACCTGTGTTCAGTCCTCTTCTCTGTACTCCCTCAAATCCTTCCCTTTAGCATGGTCAAACTGTTACGATTGCTTGGAGTTGCCGTTCACTCTTCCTTCTCTTTGCTCTTGCTGATATACTGTCTTTCACCTTGTAGGCCTTTCCCTTGTTTTACTGATTGTTCAAATCTGAGCTTAAAATCTGGAAGCATTCCCTGATCTCCTCAGCCCAAAATGATGTAATACTAGCATTGATCATTTCTCTTGTCTAAGTCATCATGATTAGTACTTCAGCATGCTTCCTTTAATTTGATACTTCCGACAACCTTACGTGATAATGACTGTTATTATTCTCTTTTTATCAACATGGAAACTGAGATTCAGGAAGGAGACCTAACTTGTCCATACTTATACACCTCATGAGCATCAAGTATCAGTCTGCCTGACTCGGAAGTCACTCCACAACTTTGGCTCCCACTCAGCTTGTCCTATGTACTTTTTGGAGACATTCATCTTGCTGGGTGTTGTGTTTTCCTACAGGGCCCATGAGTTCTACTATGATCTTCCAGAAGACAAGGGACTATTGCTTGTGTGCCTTTCACTCTCTGTGTGGTACCTGACACATACTGGGCCATGGGATAGAAAGCCAGATTTATGGAGCACTCGCTGTGGGCCAGCCCTGTGCTTATTGCTACCTTACACATGCATGCACAGCCATTGACATATCACTAGTCCCATGTAGAGGAAGAAACAGAGGTACAAGAGGTTAACTGTCTTTCATCATTAAAAGCTATGTGTTTGAATTAGCTTTAATCATTTGCATGGGTTTCTTTTTCAAAAATAAAAATCAGTTTATTTGAAGTATGGACTCACTCACTCACTCACTCACTCATTCAAAAAATTTTTTTTAAATCACACCGCGAGAAGAATCCAGGCTTGGGCTTTTCAGACTACAGGGACAATTCTACTTTAACAATGTCATTTCTGGCATACCTGGAGGAAATGTGGATACATGTTCTTAGAATTACAATCAGCTGTGTATGACAGAAAACTCATGATAACCATGAGGTTTAGTCTCTCCCATATAACAGAAACCCGGAGGAAAGTGATTGTATACTCCATGATCTCCATGATGGCAGAGGCCCAGGCCCCTTCTATCTTGTTGCTCAGCCATCCTCCTTGTACCTTTTCTACTTCCTTACCCAGATGACTGCTGCCTCCAGCAAAATGGAGGCACAGCTGGACACAGGTCATGTGTCTTGCAATTAAGCACACTTCCCAGGAGTCTTGCACACCTCTTCGGCTCACATCCGATGGACCAGAACTCAGTCACGTGGCAACACCTAGCTGTAGTGGAAGCCAGGCCATACGGACTTCATTTCCAGCAACCACATGCCTAACTGAAACCCTGGGACTCTGAAGGAGGAAAGGGAGAACAGGGATGTGTGTACCACCAGCCATTCTCTGACATAGGTAGGAGTGTTTTGCTTTCAGAATGTATCTGTTCTGCTCTCTAAAACTGATTAATGATCGGAAATTCCTCTTGCTTCTGACATACTTTCAGGTCCTGTGTAGAGAGCAATATACACCAAGAGAATACAACTTAAACACCCAATTTCTAAACCAAGTGATCAGTGGGCTTTCTCTGAGACAAAGTCCAGTTGTATGATCTTGGGCAAATCAATGACTCTAAACCCTATGATCTTGGCCAAGTCACTTTACCACTGTAAGCCCATTCTCTATCAGTTAAATGGAGTTGAGAATAAAATCTCTTACCTCATAGGGTTGTGGACCACTTAAATGACATGGCAAGAAACATGAGAAATTAATTTTTATAGTGCATTGTATTTAAAGCAATATATCCAAAATGTTGTCATCTCAACATGTAATCAGTTTACGTTGCTAATGAGATACTTTACATTCTATTTGTCATACTAAGGCTTTGAAATCCAGTGTGTGCTTTATAGTTACAAGACCTCTCAGTTCAGCAGGCACATTTTAAACGTTCAATAGCCACAGGGGGCTGGTGGCTACTGAGGTGGCTAAGACTGGTTGAAACTAATTTTAAGTGCCCCACATGCCTTTACTACAAGGGCAGAAGTCACCCTCCCCCTACAAGTGTTTGCTTGACTCATCCTCAAGCAATTCCCTCGAGGAGAGGGAATGCGTGGTATCCCCAGGGCCTTGCATAGTACCTAGCACAGAGCAGACACTCCATAAATACTTGTTAAACAAATATTATTCGTTTCTCTCCCCCCAATACCCAGCCCAATGCTTGACCCTCAGTAGGCATTTAATGAAAACCTATTAAACTAATGAAGTAATGACCCAGAATTTTAATGGTAAGTGAATTTGTGATTTGTCAGCAGGTGAAAACCGGGCAGTTTATTGCTGAGAAGACAATGGTACCTTTCTAGTCCTCAAAGTAACACCTGCTAAGTCAAGTTTCCTCCACTACCTCCTGCCTCCCCAAACAGAAACTGAAGCCAGATGGGCAGCCACGGGCCTGCACATTCTGGTAAGATCACACAACGCCAGGCCTACAGTGATAAGCGAGGCTATCGAGTTCCCAGGAATAAACGGTTAACTCCCAGCTAAGGCTGAAGTTCTCTGTTGCACTTTCCTTTCCTCTCAGGCTTCATTCTGCATAGTGCAAGCAAGGTGAGAGGCTCCATGAAGTCACCGGTCATCCTGCGACAAAAATCTAGGGAACTTTACAGTAAGACCAGTTAACAATCATAATGCTGGGACTTTATGCCGCCCATCGTAGGCAGCACGTGTGAGCGCGATGACATGAAGCAACTGGTGTTCCTTCCCTGGGCCATTCAGTTCCTCATCTGGGAGCTGGGAGGAATGGCACAGGCTTCTCCAGCCATGCAGCTGCGGCCGCTAGGAGGGCAGAGCTCCCTGCACTAAGCCACTACCGGTGTTCAGGAAGAGGGTCACTTGCATTGTTCCTGCTGCAGCCTTGCCCGGCTCTCCTGAATGACATCATTTTTGTCTTGACAATCAGCCCTAAGCTGGATGATTTTCTTAGAGTTATGTAGAGCTCTTTCCCCCCTCCTGTGGACAACTAAAACACAAACACTATTTAGAAAGATCTGGGCCGAGTCATCTCTTTGGAGCCTGGTGGCAGGCCAGGAGGCTGGTCACAAAGGCTGCATTCAGCTGCGAACAGCAGCCTGATGGGCAGGAACCTTGTCCCAAACATTCTTTACTAGGCTTGGGTTGGGGGTGGAGGCAGAGGCAGGGAGGTGTTACCGGCCTCCTCCAAATATTTGTTGCTGTATCTCCATAGCAACCTCAGTGGCCATAGAGAAACCTTGAAACTGCACATCGAAACTTGGGAGGGGCTACAAAGGCACGCGTGATTGGGAGAAGGCTTTCTCCTGGACCTCTCCCCCCTTCTCTACTGAAGTTTTCCAGTCTCCTTTCAAAGGGCATTAAAGAGAAGCCATTATGCTGGCTGCACACAGCCCATTGCTTGCCCTAACGACAATTGTGTGTGCAAAGGCTGTACCAATTGCCCAAAGCAGGTTCGGAGAGACTTAGACCAAGTTGAGCAACCTGGCGTTGTCTGCAGAGCCTTTGCAGCCTTTACTGTCTCTGGTTCTGACTACCTGTGCGACCTTGGGTAAGTCACTTAGAGTCACTCAGCCCTTTCCCCAGCAAATAAATAAATAAATAAAAACAGTTGAGGTCAATTCTCAATTCAGTAAATTCTTATTGCTGCCTATCCTGAGCTAGGCACTGGAATTGTAAAGCTAAAAACACACAGGCGGTGCCCTCAGGATACTCACAGAGTCTAGCAGGCATAGCCGTACAAGATATAGGTTGGATCGGGCCCACTTCCTGGCCCCCAGTGTGGAGCAGTCACACTCTAACTGTGTATTTCTCTCCCTTCTGCATTCTGAGCTGCTCCAAAAGAAAACCCCGGAAGATAAACAGGGGCCCATGAGCTTTGATAATGCTTGTCTCACCTCCAAAACAGATTAACCAATCTGGATACAACTGGGGAGGAACTGACCTTTTCATTGATTTTACATATGTTGGCTTCATTACAACATGCCTTCATGACTCTTGTATCACTGGATTTTCTGATCTGCTGAATTTGGAAGGGCCAGGCATTGTTTCTGCTCCAGACTGAAGGTGCTGAGGAACAAAGGTAGAGTGATCTGCTCAGGTCACATGGGGAAATTAGAGGCAAAGCCAGGATTCAAACGCACATTTTCCAGCTTCTTCTTTCAGAAAATATTTTTGAGTAGCTACAAGGTGCCAGCATTGTTCTAGACATAGAGGCTAAAGCAGTGAACAAAACAAATTTCTGTTAAGGAACTTAAGTTCTAGAGGAAGGAAGCAAGCTACTAGCCATCACATAAATAAATCCTATCTCAGGTAGTGATAAGCACTACGGAGAAAAAGTAAGCTGAGGGAAGTAGATAGTGATGTGGAATACTGTTTCTTATAGCCATCTGGACAGTCCTTTCCAAGGAGACCTGAGAGGAGGGAGTTGCTAGCCAAGTGGGTACCACAGTGGTAGAGCCCCCAGGGAGGAGGAGGAGGAGCCTGGAGACCCTGAGGCAGAAACACATCAGGATGCTTGTGAACAGCCAGTAGACCAGAGCGACTAGAGCAAAGAGAAAGATGAGGAGACCAGCAGGAGATGAAGCCAGATCAGGAGTGAGGGGTCCAGTTCATCTAGCCTGGTGGGGGATGGAATGAGCTTTGGATTTTACCCTGAGAGAGACTGGAGGCATTGAAGGGCTTTGGGCTAAGGAGTGATATGATGTGACCTGGCATTCCTTTGGCCCACATGAGCATCATTCTGAAGAGCAGCAAGGATGTTAGGAGGACTGGTTAGGAGGCTACTGAAACAAACCAGGCAAAAAAGGACGGGGGCTCAGAGAGTGGTGACCATGAGGTGGGGAGGTGACAGATTCTAGAACTGTTTTTCAAGAAGAGGTGACAGGATTTGCTAATGGTTGGAGGTAGGATGGGACCAAGAAGAGTCGATGATGACTCCACAACTCTTGGACGAGTAATTGACAGTGTGATGTTGCGATTTCCAGAAAGGGGAAATCCTGGGATAGGAGCAGGTTGGGATGGATGAGTTTTGTTCTAGATAGGGCACCTCTGAGATGCAGCCGGAGAAGCAGAGAAGGTGGAGCGTGGCATTCTGGAGATATTCAACTGCCATTCAGCAGAACACATGCTATTTGGGGAAGACACTGTCTTGGATTGAAATCCCAAAGAGAGTGAGTGGGGTACAGGAGAGGACCAATCCTTGGAGCATTCCAATAGATAAAGCTAGTAAAGAGGAAAAGGACCCCGAGAGAAAGCTATGCAGGAGGGACCTCTTAAGGAAGGAAAAACCCCAGAGACTCTAGTCCTGGCAACAGAATGAAGTGTTTCAAGAAAAGATCAGTGGTAGTTTAAGGTAGAGATCAGGAACTGACCTTGGGATTTGGCGGAATTTCCCATCTCTAGAAATGGTGAAGCGTGACCTTGACAATATCTGTTTCAGATATTGGGCAATTGGGCAAAAGCCCAGCCGAGTGGGTTCAAGAGAGAATAGGAGCAGAGAAAGTGAGGATGACAAGTAGGTTCAATTCACGGGAAGAGTTTTTCTGGAAACAGGAACAGAGAAGGGAGGGGGAGATGGGTCAAATGGAGTGTTTCCTTTTAATGATGGCATGTTTGTGGGCTGATGGGAGGGACCCATGACAGGGATACGTTGATGAGGCAGGAGATAAAAGGAAGGGCTGGTTCTGGGGGCAATGCCCGTGAGTAGATGAGAGGGATGAGATGAATTTCAATCCTGTTCTATCTTCTACTGTGATGACATGGCCCCCCGGTTGATAAAATTATACATTTGAGGATCATTTTAAACATCTTCCGAATGCAAGCATTCCTTTCAATTACATAGAATACCTTTACCAGGAGGTGGGCTACCCATCAGTGTAGGTATGTGAACACAGAAGCACAGTCTGGATGATGTCTGTGAGGAATCCCAGCATATAATGGTCATTGGGTTTCTTCACCTATGGTCCACCCAATCCTGGGGGTCCATGAGTCTAAGTCATATTATTTTATAATTGTATAACATGTAACTCAAGGTTTCTCATCATCAAAATAGAAGCACGTAGAACATGTTGTGTCAGGAGGCTTGAGAGCATGATACTTAAACACGCAGTGTCTAAAGTCATACTGTTGGGGACAAAATCTGTCTCCCCTGCTTACAAACCACACTGTGTGCCTCAGTTTCCTCACTTTCAAACTAAGAATAGTCAAAGCATATACCCCATTCTAAAATCCATCTCGAGTTCTTAGAATAGCATGTAGCACATAGCAAGTACTCAATATATGTTCACTTTTATTTATTTATTCAGTTCAGCCATCTTTTATAGGCTGTGCTGATGGGGTCCTGGAACCTGTGGGTATCCGTTATGACCCATGCTCATACATTAAACCAACTCTAGTTAGAAAGATTGGGCTCAGCAGACAAAAACCCTCAGGGACTGAGGTGTTTTCATGGGGGCACCGGTGGCCCCCGCCAAGCCTGCCCCCCGCTGCTCCACTGATGTGTCCATCTGCCCTGGTTGGGCAATGTGCAGAAATGTTTATGGCGACCTCGTTTGTTTTCCTTTCTGTTACTGCTGCCTTCCAAAGGCCAGGAACCGCTGAAATTCAACCAAGGCAGGGACCAGGGGAGCAGCCGGGGCCTGGGCCAGGGCCAGGAGTAATGAAGTGGAAAATGTTCACACCACAGGCAGCATTACAATGCACCTGTACAAATAGAATGAGGACCTGCCCACCCCCTTCCTCCCCGGGGGCCCAGCGAGCTCGAAGACTTCTCTTTATGGCTTCACTTTCTGCCCTACCGGATCAATGCTGAGGCCCACAGTGAAGATAAGAAACAAAGCCATCCAGAGAGTAGTGATGAGAGGAAGGACAGACTGAGAGGGATACCCTCAGCCCAAACATTTCCTGAAAGTTCTGGTGACTTCTCTGAAAGCCTGGTTGCCTCAAACAGCGGAGAAATGCACTGTTAATGTGTGTCAACCATGTGCTAGGATTTGGGCAGGACACGTTCATATACCTTGGCTAATTTCATTCAGCCAATGTGATTTCATCCCATTTTACAGACGTGGAAACTGAAGTCCAAGGAAATAAAGCTAGCAGGTGACAGAAGCAAGATTTGGGGCCAGGTACCAACATTCCCATTTTGCAATGAAGCAACTCAGAACCAGAAGGTCAAACGCCTTTCTCAAAGTCATCCAGCTGTGGAGCAGAAACATGAAGGGGCTGAGCTGTCAGTGGGTCGTCACTGCTGTACCCTTGAACAGATGGGACAGTAAAGACAAAGGGCCTGGCTTTCGCCGGGGTAGGGGTGCAAGGCCATATCTCTACCTTGATGGAACCAGAGCACTAAAAGACTCATCTCTGATAAGCCTTATATATATATTTTTTAAAGATTTTATTTATTTATTTGACAGACAGAGATCACAAGTAGGCAGAGAGAGAGGAGGAAGCAGGCATCCTGCTGAGCAGAGAGCCCAATGCGGGGCTTGATCCCAGAACCCTGAGATCATGACCTGAGCCGAGGGCAGAGGCTTAACCCACTGAGCCACCCAGGTGCCCCAGCATTATATTGTTTTTGAAGCAGCTTGATTCTGAGTGAGTCCTCAAACTCACGGAGGCTCAGTTTCATCTCTGAAATGGGTGTCTGTGATCATTAAGTGAAATGGTGTCTCTAAAAGTCCAAAGAACCAGGCGCCTAGGTGATGCAGTCATGTAAGTGACTCTTGATTTCAGCTAAGCTCATGAAGTCAGGGTCCTGGGATCAAGCCCCAAGATCCAGTCCCTTCACCGGGCTCCATGCTTAGCATGGAGTCTGCTTGAGATTCTCCGTCTCCCTCTGCCCTTCCCGCTCATACACTCTCTCTCCCTCACTCACACACACACAAATAAATAAATAAATCTTTATAGAGAAAATAAAACAAAAGCCCAAAGAGATGTTGCTCTTCACCTCTCTCAGGCTCGAACTGCCGTCACTCCCAACCCCTGCTGTTGGTGCCGCCCGGGGCTTCCTTAGCAACACGAAGGGAAAGGACAGCCAAAAGCAGAGGTCTTGCCCTTAACATGTACTCCAGGGGCTCCCCTTTCATCACCATTCTCTCTTACATAAGTCGTTAGGCTCCTTAAGAGAGCAAACAGACAGAAAAATGCATCCTGCAGAGCTTCTGGACATAGGGTGGGCCCTCGATAAATGTTAGCTCCCCTGACAGAACATGAGCACTTTGCAGACTGAAACACATGCTGCATTATATATATATATATATATATATATATATATATATATATATATATATATAACATGAGATCCTCAGAGTTATTTCTCAGTAAATGTCTGTCTATCCAGTATGTTAAGCACTTGGGAAGCTTCTTTCATTGAGTCCCCTTATCTCAGTT
Organism: Mustela nigripes; assembly: GCF_022355385.1. Classification (NCBI taxonomy): domain Eukaryota; kingdom Metazoa; phylum Chordata; class Mammalia; order Carnivora; family Mustelidae; genus Mustela; species Mustela nigripes. The sequence continues at coordinate 47,463,988 of NC_081570.1, read as the reverse complement.
GACATCCAGCACCAACTTTGTGGCTCTCCAGACACCAGGAGCTTGATTCAGAGGTGTGGGGACCAAGGTGACTCAGTTCCCCAAGAAGGCACTCAATGGATTCAAAGAGCTCAACTTTACCTAATTCAGTATTAGGAAGGAACTACTTCTGTTTTTCTTCGTTGCTATTGATTTTTTTTTTTTAATGGGCACTATAGGCTTATTTGCTTATTATTGTTGCATTAACCGAGGAAGAAATCTCAGATCTGTAATGTATCAAAAATCAGGACTGGCATGTGTTCATAAAACCCCTTGCACTTCCTCCATTTTTTCTTATTCCATAAACTTGCTCTGGTCTCTCTCCAGGTAGAACAAATTGCTCACTGTGCACAGAGAAGCAGACATTGGAGTAAATACCTTCCATACATTGGGACTTCTCAAATAATGGAAATAGGTACAGGTGGGAGAGAAAACTCAGTGCAGGAGTGGGCAGTCAGTGTCTGCCACCCTGCTGCCTCTACCACCATCATCCTGAGGGTGGTGATCTGAGCTGGGTTTGAATTCTATCATGGAATTCATGATAGAGGGGATGGTCCCTCAGTAGACCATAAGCACCTGGCTAGATCCTCTGAGCAGCTGTGTGGCCTGCATCTCCAGGGTGAAAAAGGTTCGGCCAAACAGAACATACATATGGTCTGTTTCCCTCCATGAAGTACTTACTGTCATCTCTAGATGGGCACCTTACAAGATGTGATCTAGTGTTGCCATTTAATAGTTTCACTTGAAGATTGGGCATAACAGGAGCTCCATAAACGTTGTCGACCCATCTGAATGATGAAGTCCAGTCCTACAACTGTAAGACTATAAGGTTGTGAAGATTAGGGGCACGTCTTACTCATTTTAATCTGTGTATCTACATTTTCTTTTCTCTACCCCCATAGCAGCTGACCCCTATTTGTCCATCAAAGTAGGATGATCTGCATCTCCCCAGGAAATCTTCCCTGATCCCTAGGACTGGCCGCTCCCATTGTACCCCAAGCTTCCACTACCACAGCACCCACTTGTCTATTTTCTTGTAGCAGAGAAAATTCAGTCATCTACTAGAATATAGCAGGTTGTCCATGGACACATGCTGAGTGTATGAATGAATGAGTACAGTCTCCTCTACTAGGGCTGAACTTCCCCAAATGGATGCTAAGTTCCCTGTGGATACGACCATGTTGGCTGTGCAGAGCTGGAGTAATCCAGGGCTCTAGGTAAAGAATGTTGACATCAGAAGAACAGAATGGTGCCAAAGGGTGAAGGAAAGAGATTCTATTTTTTTTTTCTTTTTTTTTTTTTTTTTTTTGCAGATTTCCCTCACCTTTGGGATTCTTCCTAAAACCTGGAAGTAATTCTTGAAGCAAAGCTCAGTGTGTGGTTTCAGGAGGACTCAGGCAGGCCAGGTGTTTCCTGTGAGGGGCTGGCCCAATCCACTCTTCCTGGCTTGGTGGAGGTGCCATGGCTGGGAGGATGTTCTGGGCTTGAATTAACTGTGGAGGATGGGAAGCAACTCAGCCTCCTTGGAGAAGAGCAGCTTTGAACACTCAGATACAAACGCCAGTTTGCCATGCCCCCAACAGCATGACCAAAGGTTGATATTTCTAGATTACAAGACTTTTTTTTTTTTTTTACATTATTCTATAAAAGCAAAAGAGAAACAGGAAAAGATTTCCTTTTCACAGTGGGGAATTCACTCAATGCAGCTAATATTCAATATGTTCCACATAAGAAAGACAGACCTCAGAAACACCACTGAAACATCACAGAGTATGCATGTGAAATTCAGAAGAGCTCCCTATTTGCAGCTGGCATCATGACAAACCTCCTTTAGATAGCAAGCAACCCTACAGCTTTGAAACATTTCAATTTCAAAGACGTTATCCACTCAAGAAACACCAGGCACACACTGGGGGTTAGGGGTGTCTAAAATGTCCCACTTTTATTTATAGAATAATGTAAATTGTGTGATACGATTTCAAGCAAACAAATAAACAAATATCAACCATTCCTTGTCAAGTGTACAGAAATTTTAATCATTTTTCCTTTAAGGCTTCAACGTGCCATAACAATGTGACCTTTCTTGGTTCAAGTACAAACTACATGCACTGAATATCTTTCTGCCTTTTTTAAAATCGAAATGTTAGACCCAGAAGTAACATCAGAAAGCAGGGAAAACACTAGGTTTTGACCCAGCAGTGACTGTGTGGAGCAGGGCTGAGAAGCATTCTGAGGCCGTATTTTAATTCAGTGGTGAATGGGGGATGCACGTCCTGGGTATGCGAACAACACACCAGCATATATTTGCATATATTTGCCATCCCTGATTCTGTTTGAAAGTCTCAATCTATACAGATGATGAAACTGAGGTCCAGAGAGATAAACTGACTTGTCTAAGGCCACAGAGTGAATTTTTTTCAAAGGGCTCAGAATTACGGAGCTATAATTATTAAGCCATTTGTTTGACCTAGAGACACTCATACCAATATGAGCTCATCATTTGTGTGGCTTAGAAAAGACACCCAGCCTTGGCACAGAGGGTCTTGGGCTGCAGAGATTCCAGCACCATCCAGCATCCAAGGAACTATATCCCCATTGAATAGAACTGTACCACCCACTGGACAGCCTTCTTCAACTGTATTTGAAATTTAATGAACAGAAATTAAGGATACCTTATTAAGGCCTCCGAGACCTACCCTACCCTACGTTCTTGAAACTCCTTCATGAGTCCGGGACATTGATGGTCACCAGAGAGTGCAGGGAGCTCTCTCTAACAATGAACCCATATCCCTTCACAGACCATGCACAGCTAGAGGACTTCTCTGCAAGCGGTGGGTCTGGTATCCTCTTCTAGGACAAATGTTTCCTTAACTTATTTAGGCTTTCTCAGACCATCCTCTTGTACCCTGGCTGGGTGAGGCATCATCTCTATGCTCCCTTAAGCCCCTGTGAGTCCCTCAGTCATGGTACCTTTAACACCTTCTTAGGACCACCCACTAGAGGTAGAGCTTCTCATGGGCTAGAAGTACTTCTTTTTTTTTTCCTTCATTTATTTATTCATTTGAGAGAGAGAAGCAGGTGCCCCGCTAAGACAGACAGAAGCTGTGTAGCGATGTGGGGCTCGATCCCAGGACCCAGAGATCATGACCTGAGCCGAAGGCAGACACCCAACCATCTGAGCCACCCAGGTGCCCCTGGAATTACTTCTTATTCAACATCACGGCCCTAGAGTACAATGTCTTGACACAGAGTAAGTGTTTCATGAATATTTGTTGTAAGAAGGAATGAATGAATGGATGACTAGCATCTTCTTCAGTTTTTATCTTTCTTAGAACTGTTTTAATCCAGTTGCTCCCAGGCAAATTTTCCTAAATTCTATTCTGTGTGTGAAATGCTAGCAATTCATGAGATAACCGTTGTCCTGAAATTAATTAATTTTTTAAAAGTAAAAATAAAAATCATTCTTGGGAATTTTTTTTTTCTGAAATACCATTTAACACATATACATAAGAAATGTGTGTGTGTGTGTGTGTGTGTCCTCCTTGTTATTACAGCATATGATGTGTGATGCTCTGGTCAGAAGAAATGGAGAAATGGCACACCCTGCATTAGGATGCCTGGTGGTCTTGTAAGAAATTCCTGATGCACAAACCTGGAACATTCCACAATAGTGTGATGCATACACAGCTCTAACCAACTCATGTCAATGACTTTTTTGATGATTGTTGGTACCTCTACCTTTTATAAGAGCACCATATATGTCTGATATTATTAGATGTTATACATTCAACATATGAATCAAAATGTAATGACTTCTTACAACAACTATTTTCATGAAAACAATAAAAATGTCTTATTCCTAATTTAATCAAAACATATCTTCTTGTTGTAAGTCTTTTCATATCCCATCAATATACTGTTTTTAAGTGTCTTAGTTATATAAATCTGATCATTGAATTGCTACTGTTCCAACTTGCTGGTTTCCTTGGGGAAATAGGCAGAAATTTGGAAATGGAGAGAAGAGAGGATGGGGAGTTGAAGGTAATAAAGTGAGAGCCCACAAAAGTTAAAGTTTAAAAAGACACGAAGCTCTTGTAAGCCCACCATTAACCACACTGTCGAGGGACCTGTGAAACATATGTGGAGAAGCAGAAATGAGCTTGTAGGATAGACACTTTTGGGTTAAATTTTAAAACAAAACCCAGTGATTTACCTGTATAAAAGACTAGCACACATTCTTGAGTTAAACTTTAAAATAAAACCAATGATATTTTTTATATAAAAGACTGGCACACAAACTGTTACAGAAAGTTTAAAAAGAATATGGATGCAACTTTGCAAGTCAGAGAAACACAGAGAGAAAGCATAATTAGTTAAATAGTAGACAAAGCAATTTCAAAAGGGGGACAGGTAACAATAACCATGTTATATTGCTAAAATTCATACTCCCCAATGAGGACATAGTAGTGATAAGTGCATTAAAATTTTAAAATGGCTTTTTTGAAAAATAGCAAAAAATATAAGTTGAAGGTTTCAGATGCTCACCAAAGCTCTACTTAATTTACTATTTTTAAATAGAGAAATTAATATAATAAGTGGTTCAATAAGAAGCAGAAAAAAATACATATATATATATATATATATATATATATATATATATATGGCAATAATCCAGGAGCAAATCAAGAAAATTATCTTCAGGATCACTCTCTCTCAACCTTGCAGACTGCCCTAGGCTTTATATGGTGAATTCGTTTATAATTTAAGGAAAGATATTTTTATGCTATCTGAAATGTCTATAGTGTAGAAAAATATGAAAAATTATCTAGTTTATTTTATAAAACTATCATAAATCCTTTCATGTGGGTAAGGAGGCTCAAAAGATACAAACTTCCAGTTACAAAAGTAAATTAACTCCTGGGGATGTATGAACAGCACAATGGATACAGTCAATAATACTGTACTGCATATTGAGAGTTGTGGAGAGTAGATCTTAAAAATTCTCATTAAAAAAAAATCCTCATTACAAGAAAAAATTTTATAACTATGTATAATAACAGATGTTAATTAGACATTTTCTGGTGATCATTTTGCAATATATACAAATACAGAATTATTATACAGTAGCCTTGAAATTAATATAGTGTTATATGTCAATTATACCTCAATTAAAAAAAGAAATAATAGATCTTAAGTGCATTTACCACATACACACAAAAGGGAGCTGATGGATATGTTAATTAGCTTGATTATGGTAATCAATTCACATTGATTAATTTTATCAAAACTTCACACTGTACACCTTAATTATGTATAATTTTTATTTGTCAATTTTACCTTAGTAAAGCTAGATAGATAAATAATATTTTAAATCTGGCAGATAATACCCAAAATAGGTAACTTTAGCTCAACCTCCCATATATATTTTTGTAAAAATTCTAAACACAATGTTAGTAAGTTGAATTCAGTAGTATACTAAAAATAATAACTCACCATGACTACGTTGGGTTTATCTCAGGAATGCAATGATTCTAAAATTCCCCTTGATTAGTAAAGAGTGGAGAAATAAAAAGATGATTTGGACAATAACTATAGTGAAGAAGTACCCTTGACAAATATGAAAGCATATCACAAGACTATAACTAATAAAATAGTGTAATACCAGTATAAAAAGACATGGGCAGACAAATGGAACACAATGAATATGAGAATTAGGCTCCATTTGATATTTGAATCAAATGTATAATAATAATGACATCACAATCAATGGAAAGGGAAAACAGAAGAGAGCCCAGGATCAGAAGGAGAGGAGAATGATAACTGTCTTTATTATTTTTTTTATTATGTTAGTCACCATACACTATATCATTAGTTTTTGATATATTGTTCCATAATTCATTGTTTGCATATAATACCCAGTGCTCCATGTAATATGTGCCCTCCCTAATACCCATCAGCGGGCTCACACATAACCCACCCCCCCCAAATCCTCTGTTTGATTCCAGGAGTCCCTAGGCTCTCATGGTTCCTCTCCCCCTCTGATTTCCCCTCCTTTATTTTCCCCTTCCTTCTCCTAATGTCCTATGCTATTCCTTATGTTCCACAGATAAGTGAAACCATATGATAACTGCCTTTCTCTGTTCGACTTATTTCACTTAGCATAATCTCCTCCAGTTGATGCAAATATTGGGTATTCATCCTTTCTGATGGCTGAGTAATATTTCACTGTATATATGGACACATCTTCTTTATCCATTCATCCATTGAAGGGCATCTTGGCTCCTTCCACAATTTAGCTAGTGTGGCCATTTCTGCTATGAACATCAGGGTATATATGGCCCTTCTTTTCACTACATCTGTATCTTTGAGGAAAATACCCAGTAGTGCAACTGCTAGGTCATAGGGTACTCTATTTTTAACTCTTGGAGGAACCTCCATACTGTTTTTCCAAAATGGCTATATGAACTTGCATTCCTACCAACAGTGAAAGAGGGTTCCCCTTTCCCCAACTTCTCCAACACTTGTTTCTTGTCCTGTCAATTTTTGCCATTCTAACTGGTATAAGGTGGTATCTCACTGTGGTTTTGATTTGAATTTCCCTGATGGCTAATGGTGATGAACATTTTTTCATTTGTCTGTTAGCCATTTGTATGTCTTCTTTGGATAAGTGTCTGTTCAAGTCTTCAGGCCATTTTTTGACTTGATTATTTGTTCTTTTGGGTGTCAAGTTTGAGAAGTTCTTTGTAGATCTTGGATACCAGCCCTTTATCTGTAGTGTCATTTGCAAATATCTTCTCCCATTTTGTGGGTTGTCTCTTTGTTTCATTGACTGTTTTCCTCTGCTATGCAGAAGCTTTTTATCTTAGTGAAATCTCAGAAGTTCATTTTTGCTTTTGTTGCCCTTGTGTTTTATTTCCAAAAACACATCTTTGGAGATATGTTTTGAGAGAAGTTGCTGTGGCCAATGTTGAAAAGGTTACTGTCTGTGTTTTTCTCTAGGATTTTGGTGGATTCCTGTCTCACATTGTCTTTCATCCATTTTGAATCTATCTTTGTGTATGGGGTAAGAGAATGGTTGAGTTTCATTCTTCTGTATACAGTTTTCCTAGCACCATTTGTTGAAGAAACTTTTTTTTCCATCGCATATTTTTTCCTGCTTTGTCCAAGATTAGTTGACCATAGAGTTGAGAGTCCATATCTGGGCACTCTATTCTGTTCCATTGGCCTATGTGTCTGTTTTTGTGCCAGTACCATGCTGTCTTGGTGATCACAGCTTTGTAATAGAGCTTGAAATCAGGCAATGTGATGCTCCCAGCTATGTTACTGTCTGTCATTATCCCAGGATTGCTAGCTGAAGAGGACTCCTTTTCCCAGTTTAGGCCTCAAAAGCTGAATTTGATCAAATGGACACCAAGGAAGGGAGATTTCTCACTAAAAAAAAGCATCATAGCCGTAAGCCTCCTCCAAAGAGAGATGCAGCTATCCCTAGAAAGTACAAGCAGGATTTGGTACTCAGTTTATGGGAGCTAGTGCAAAATGATAATGTGGCCTTCCTTGTTCCAAATTTTAGGACTTTCAAGATGGAGGCAGCAGAGCATGAAACAAAACATGATTGGGGACCTTAGGGGATACATCTGCCCTGGGTGCAAGTTTCCTATCACAGGGAAACAGGCCTGGAAGAAACCTTGGTGTGGGCACTGTCAAGTGGCTTCAAGTATGACTGATAGACAAATTAAATGTTTCATTTAAGTTCAGCAATGATAACCATTCCCCTCGTTCTTACATTTTCATTAAAGTTAAAAAGTAGGACATAGACACACCCGCAGGCTGATATTTCGGGACTTACCTCCTTCCCCATTGAATTGCCTGGAAGCATGCCAGTTTTATAATGCTCGTTCAATATTGCTGAAATCTAAAACATTACTTTGCATTTCATGACTATTGTTTTCGCAGCATTTCCACTCACATTACTTCTTATGATCATAATAGAAAAAATATTGTTTTGTCCATTCGCTTGAAAGGGAATTCAAATGCAAGTCTGTTCTGATGTGCCCGCATCACACAGCTGACAAACCGCTATCCAGGTCCTTTTGATGTTAAGTCATTCAGTTATTTATTCATCTGTCCTTCCATGGGTCTCAACACCTGCTCTGTACAAGGCCCCCTACTAGGCCCTGGTGACCTCACAGCTCTTGACCTTGGGAGCTCATGGTTTAGTGGGGAAGATAGCCAAGAAAACAAGTTCCACCATAGCATGAGATGAGCAAAATAATGGGAGTGAGTACATATAACAGAATGCTGAACTCTGCCTAAAGGGACCAAGGGAAGCTTCACAGAGACAGCAGCCATCAAGCAGGTTTTGAAGGATGAAACTGAGTGTATCCCATCGCATGGTTGAATTGAACAGACACAAAGAGAGGCACAGACTCCACTGCGTTCTCAAAACAATTTCGCTGGCTGAAAAGCTTCTCACCTGGTTGTTTGAGTCCCACCAATGGGAACTCGTACTGCAGGGAGCCATTTGTAGGACCAATTTCCCTTGCAAGTGGTCCTGGGTTAGAAAGGATTCCTGGGTTGGAACAGCTAGGAGCTTAGTGATAGTCCACACCAGAGACGTGCTTTCCAAGCATTGGGCAAATGTAATGCATCCCTACTGAACCTCATAGTCACACCCAGCCAGGTCAGCGGGGCAGGATCCTCTCCGTGTTCATAGACAGCAATCACACAGAACATATCTAGAACCTGTTCTGGATTATCCACTAATAGATATTAGAACCTGTGTGGCTTTCCAAATGTACATTCAAATAAAGGAATTCAACTTCAATCTCTCCTAAGCATCTACTCTGTGCACACTGTTGGGCCGTGTGCCATGGGGCAGAACACCTTGTCTACCCTGGGTCTCCCCCACAGTTCCTGGTGTAACACACGCCACATGGTAAGTGTGGCTGGTCTTTTGCCAAACTGAGCCGAACTGATTGTATTGTCCAAGTGAAGTTCAAATTCTCATACAAATGAAATAGAACCAATCATTGGGCAAATGGTCTGCACCACTGCTTCTCAGAGCGTTTATGGTGAAAACCAGGTTTTTATTCTCAATCTGTGGCCACTTTTTGTAAAACACAGCATCTAATGACTGAATGCCATGGCAATGCCAAATGGCTGTAAAATCTCTCTGCATTCACTCATTTTTTTTTTAAGATTTTATTTATTTATTTGACAGAGAGAAATCACAAGTAGATGGAGAGGCAGGCAGAGAGAGAGAGGGAAGCAGGCTCCCCGCTGAGCAGAGAGCCGGATGCGGGACTCGATCCCAAGACCCTGAGATCATGACCTGAGCCGAAGGCAGCAGCTTAACCCACTGAGCCACCCAGGCGCCCCTGCATTCACTCTTAATTTCTGAACTTATCTCAGCCAGGGCCCATAACAGTTGGCAGAATGATACCAGGCTGATACTAGTACACAGACCATACTTTGAGAGTCACTAGCTTATATGATCCCCAACCCCTCATTACCTGGAAATCCCAGAATGACTGAGAAAATCGTCAAATTTTGTGAAACATTTAATAATGTTGATGAGAGTATCATTTTCCAAGTGTTTCCTATGTTGAAGGTACTGTCAATGATTAGGAACAAGCCTAATTCTATCTTTTCATGGAGGAGAATACTGTTTAGTGAAGGAGACTGATAAGTGCACACCTCAGTTCTTTTTGACCATAGCTTGAATAGAGCAAGAGAAGGTATTACTGGGAGTAGAAACACAGGGGCTCTGGAAGTTATAACTCTGAGTATAATCCCTGAACTATTTGTTTACCATCTACCTGACTGAGAGCAAGTGACCCCACATTTCAGAGCCTCAGTTTCCCTATCCAGATATAAGAGGCCTTCCATAACATATGATTATTGTTTCATATGTATGATGGCTTGTCATGGTGTCGTAGAAAGTGGCAACTGAGTTATTTGTCACAGGCTCAGATGAGGAGTAACGGACAGAGAAAAGTTCTAATGACACCTGATTACTACACCCTCAGTGTAGTGAAAGGCCTTGAGGTTCCATGGTAGAAAGCATCTGAAGGATGTGAGATATCCTAGCTTGAAGGAAAGATGATTCAGAGGACAACAGAGCTGACTTCATTTCAGAAGAGCCATTACATGGAAGTGAGCATAAGCCTCTTTTGGGTGGCCCCAAAGCCTGGAAACACAACCAGTATAAGAATTTGGAAAAAAATATATTTCAAAGGAAGGAGTTCAAAGGAAAAAGGAAGAAGTTTGAAGTAAGAAATTTCTGGCAGGCAGTCCTCCAAAGATGGAAGGGTGACTTGACAAGAGTGAACCATCACTGATATATAAAGCTTCTGTCCATTGTAGGGAAAGCCTAGTGTCAGGTCAAAGATGGGTCTAGGCCGTCTCCAGTATTCTCTGGACTTGACTTTACAACTCTGAAAATTCAGGAATCAACTTTATCATGGTGCAAAGAGCCTCCTCAGACTTCTGTGAGTTTGGGCATTTAAGGTAGGACAGCTGGAAAGATGTCAATCAATTTGTCAGAACTACTAAAATAGCAGTGTGTGCTAAAAAGTGGTCCTCATAGTCTATGATTAGTCTAGCCCTGTATAGCATGTACATGGCTCTTCTATTTGCCTAGCTCTGTACAGCATATGAAACATCTTCACATGTTGTCTTGCCTACAACTCTGAGAGGGATGTAGAGTTGCTATCCCCAAACTAGAGATGAAACATAGCTCAGACAAGTTCCCAGTTCAGAAAAGAACACAGATCCCTTAAGTTAGAGATCTGGGGCTCAAACCCAATGTACTGGTTCGCAATCCCTAACTCTTCTCAATGTCCAGCCTCCTCCTATCCTTCCCAAGACTCAGTGTCCTTACACTGGATGACCATTCCTACCCCAGCACTCAGATTGTTTGTGAAAAGGCATTTGAAAATACTTTGAAGAGTTGGAATGATTTCCTTCCTTCCTTCCTCCCTCCCTCTCCTGGTTTCTTCTTTACTTCCTTCCTTAAATGTTTACTGAACAGATTTAATGTTCCAGGCACTATGACAATCAGTTGGGATGCCAAGATGCATAATATACAGTCTTTGCCTTTAAGGAGCTACCAGGCTGGATGGGGGATACAGACATTGCTCAAGAAAAAAAAAATCACAAAGCATATCACTAGTGCAAAAATTAAAATTCACAAAATGGGAGATTGCTCAGAGGTAGGAGTGATTAATTCAGATGGGGGAGTGGGACCATTAGAGAAGTCTTCCTGGAGGAGCTAACATCTAAACTAGGTTTGGAAGAAGGACTTGCATTTCACCAGGAAGATGGTGTTGGAAAGGTGTTTGGACAGGGAGAAGAAGATATTCCAGAGGAATAAAGGAACACTTACTATGGCATAAAGATTTGAAATAGCATGATATATTCAGAGGCCTGGAAATAATGTAAAGAGCTAGAGTGTTGAATAAGAACCAGGAGTAGTGAGAGATGGGACAAGAGAGGTTGGAAAGGTCGACAGGAAGATTCAATGCCAGCATAAGAAGCTTTGGTTTTATCCTAAGTGCAATGGGGAGTTCCTATTGTGGTTCAGTTAAAGAAGAGACATGTCAGGGTTTTAGAACTTGCACTAGCACATGAGTATCAGAATATGGAATGCATAAGGGGGAGGAAGCTGACCATTCTCTGTCCCTTCTTCCATGTTCCCAAATCCATTTTCAGCCCCTCTCTGACTAGTTCTGTGTCCCAGGAGGCCAACCACTGCTAACCACACCTTCTGCACTCCCTTGAACTAGACTTCTGGGTTCAAACAATGAGAAGCACCAGCAAGAAGAAGGGAGATGGGTAGAAGGAGCATTGTGTGATTTCTTCCTTGTTTCCTCTCTGCTCTGCATAGGCTCTCTGGTATTTCCCACTGGGTAGCCCTTCATCCATGGTTCTGGTTCTCACTGGGTTTCAATATCTTCATTCCTTCCCCCCACGCCTTCAGTCCTACAAGTGGTAACAGCTTCCAGCAGTTGCTAGTCTCTAGATGCCTCCAGTAACCCAGCCCTCACTTCTCTGATAGTCCTTTATTAATGGTCCTTCATTTGAACCATGTGAGATGAGTTCTGTTTCCAGCCAAGACCCTGGAGGATACCTGGAACTGAGGTTAGACAGGGGTCTGCAGAGAGGCAGAGTCATTGCAGAAATCTGAAAGGTGTGCAGAGGTGAAGAAAGGGAGCCAAGTGGGATTCTTTCCAAGGGGGAAGCTTGTGAAGGGTCTCCCAGAAGGAGAATTCTTGCAAGGCTGAGTGGGTGGTGGAGCACTCCCCATAATGGAAAATACAGGAGGAGAACCAGGTATCAGTGAGTTGATGAGCTCAGTTGAGTATGAAATGCCTGTGGGACACCAGGAAGAGATGTCCAGGAGACAGGTGCACCAGAAGGTCTGGCCTAGAAATTCAGCCAAGACACCAGAAGCACAGAGCTAACAGTTAAGGTCCATGGACAACTGAAAAATGCACTAAATTTTCCACAGGCTCATCTCATTGGTTGTCTTAATAATTATTGATATAGGGCATCTGGGTGGCTCAGTTGGTTAAACATCTGCCTTTAGCTTAGATCATAATCCTGGAGTGCTGGAATCGAGTCCTGCATTGGGCTCCCTGCTCAGTGGGGGTCTGCTTCTCTCTCTATCTCTGCCCCCTACTAGTGATCTCTCTCTCTCTGTCACACTCTCAAATAAATAAATAAAATCTTTTAAAAATTTAATTATTGATATATAAAGAAGGAGAGTTATAATGACCTAAGATCTCACAAAAAAACTCTGTTCAGAGACTGCCTGCCTTCCACCTTGATTGATAACCCTCCTCTTGAAGATGTAGGGGTTTGTTTTTCAAATCCACAATTTTCCCTGGCATTCCATTTAGTCAGTCCTATTTTTCACCACCAGATTGTTTGCTGGGGAAAAGAACAAAAACAGCAACAGATGTCTTTGTTTTGGGGTTTTGCAAAACTCTCTGGTTAAGATAACACTTTCAATTAAAGAAGTTGTATCATCCAAATACCATATGCCAACAAGCCCTCATTTGCAAAAATCACCTGCTTCCAGAACTTGATGAGTCCTCTTAAACCATCACCCAGCAGCTAAGGTAGGCATCTAAACAGATCCTTCCATCTCTCCCCTGGATTCTGAATGCTTCCATCCAAAAGGTAGAGTCAAGAAGTTATCCTCTGATTGGTCCTTTGGCCTCTGCCAACAATCATTACCACTTCCTCAGTCTTCATGCATACATGCGCACGCGCACACGCACACACACACACACACACACACACACACACACACACTCCTGCATGTGTGTAGCCTATGTTATTCATTGCATATAAGGGCCTGGAACATTTTAGGCACTTAGCAAATCCCGGAGATAAATAAATTCATTCCTCCTTTCCTTCCTTCATCTTTCTCTCCATGTTTGTTTCTTCTGTAGCTTCACATTCTCTGAGACTTTCATGCTGCACAGTTGCTAAGCAGGGAACATATAAAGGTAATTAATGAGACTCCCTGTCCTCAGCATACCTGCCATCTGGGAGAGGGCCACATGCAAAAAAGAGCTCCAATCTCAGGAAGACTGTGAGCTCCTTGAAGGCAAGAACCAGTCCTAATCTCTGTGCAGCCCCTCTTTCACAGTGCTGGGATCTCCGCAGGCATTCAGTGTCTGTCGGGTGAAACGGTTGTTCAATGAAACATTGAACAAGACAAATGAGTGCCATGCTGCCGAAACGCGGGGTGGGGGGTGCCATGCTAAAATTCCGAGTGAGAGGGAGCCAGGCAGGACTTGGGGAGCAGTGGTATGTGCACTGAGTGCTGGATGGAGAAGGGCAGGAGGGCAGGGTCTGCTGGGCTGTGGGAAGCCCTTCAACCAAAGCATGGAGTCACGACTGAAGTGACCGTCAGTGGTGAGCCATCCGGTTTGGTCACAACATCAGGTGAGAGCAGGATTCCACGTGATCTGAGTCTTATTACAGAGGATCCTTAATGCTTACTTAGAGTTTGGGCTTTGTTAGACCCTGGGGAATACTGCACACTGAGAAAAATACAGAGTGGCATCACATCCAGGACAGCCGGTTGTAATAGGCTCACTGCACTCTAACCTGGGCTGTGGGTATTGGGTAAAAGTTTCATGTTCCTTTTTGACCATAAGCAATTTCAGAATGGGAACTGGAATTTGATATGGATGGAATACTCGCCTGGATAATCTCCATATGCCCATACAGACCCACGGTCTCTGTTTCCCCATCTGACTCTCTGACCCAGAATGCTGACTTTATAAAGACCTTATAAAGCTTCCCTTGCCCTCTGGCTCTCAGTCAGTTCGGGCCAATAGAAGTCACCAGAAGGAAATCACAAAGTAAGAAGAGAGTAAGGATGGCACTTGGGCTCCCTGCCTCCCTCTGGGTCCGGTTGCTGTGGGTTAGCTATATTCCTCTACCAAAGGCCACGGATCCTGAAAAATGGCCATTTCTAGACTGTTGCTCTCTTCTGGGTCCATAACGAACTAGCTCTCTGGGCTCAATTCCTCGTGTGGACCTTGGGATAACAATTCCTACTACATAATGTGATTGTAAGGATTAAACAAGATAATATTCACAAAGCACCCAGGATAGAACAGGTGCTCTATACATGATTAGCTTCTGTTATACAGAAAAAAAAAAAAAAAAGTCTGTATATATTGTGTATATATATCTCTTACGAATTACTGCCCCAGACATACAGACAGACAGCTGTACATACAATTCCTCATGAGTTAAAGGAAGTTGTCAGTGCTTGAAGCTTCTCGTTTAGACTCTTCCTGTTTCCTTTCCTGGGTCGACTCAAAACTTCCATGTGGGAGACTGTGCAGGTGGAAGGGATACGACCAGAGGGAGAAAGAAGACAAAGGACATGTTTGAAAACTGCCACGTGCTCTGTATTTTCATGTCTCCTATCTCATTAAATTTTTACAGGAGCACACATCACATAGGCAGAATTCCTATTTTCACTGGTGAACTTGGTGAAGTTCAGAGAAGTTAGGGACTTTGCTCAAAGCCATGCAACTAGGAAAGAGTGAAATCGGGATTTGAGCCCAGCTCTCCTGGTCCCCAAATCACACTCAGCCTTCCTAGAGCCTCCTAGAGCCTCACTACGGAGTTCAAGCCACCTCTCCAGCCAGACAGAATGTTTATGTGTTTTTCTCTTTAAGCTCAAACTTCTTTGGCTGGAAGCTGCAAATCATTCCAAGACACGTGACAGTTACTCACTTAGGAGTGAGCCACAGGTCTTTCCTGGCTGGCTCTGCCAACTCTTCTCTTTTAATTGTTTCTGGGGGAGGGGAAAACTCCACATTAATGGAATTCCAAAAAAGAATGTTATGGTGACAAAGCAGGGAGAAAGCTCAGACAATGGGAGGAAATGTTGAAAGATTCCCTTTCATCTCCTAACGGCAGTTTGGGTCTGCACACATCCACCCCTGGGAACAGACTCCAAGAGCAAAGGTTCCCCACGACGAGCAGCCCACATTTTGTGAGTGCATAGTTACTCTTCCTTCCGTTTTTTAAAAATATTTTTCTAACCAGGTCTCCGGAATTGAATCTAAACACTGCAAGGATTGTTTCATCCTTTCCAAAACAGCATTTCACTCTCCGGCCCCTCTCTAACGCCCCTGGTGAGAATTTGAGTATCTAGATAAATGGACCCAAGCCTTTGAAATCTTGGGAAAAAGAGGTGTGACATAACAAAACACACAAGCCCTGTTCTGGTTCTGTTTCATCTCCAAAGCAACTCGGTGAGAGTGAGCCTGAGGGAAAATAGGACGGGGCTCTGATTTGCTCTGCACTGGTCCAGGAGGCTCAGCTGTGCTGAGAAAATGAGGCATTGTGAAGAAAGTGGATTTGGACTAAAAAGCCCTGCTTTTGCATCCTGGCTGCTGCATTATGAGCAAGTGACTCAACCCATCTGATTCTCAGTTTCTTTAGCAATGCAATGGGGACAATGACATCCACCCCTCAGAGCCCCTGTGAGGATTGGAAAAATCTCTGTTCTGTGCTTTGGAGACTCCAGGCTGGTCTCTTTTGGGGTAGGTCTGGAGCTGGTTGACAGGTGATAGCAACCTCATTGACACCCCCACGGCCATGTCTAACGGGAAACCATGAGCTCCTTGACACACAGCTGGCTGTTGACCAGAAGTAACCCCACGGCGAAACTTTTGAGTTTCAGTTACTGAGAGGCTGAGATATAACTCCTCAGACCACAGAAATTGTCCCAGTTCACTGGGTCCACCACTCTCGTTTTCATTTTTTTTTTTTTTTTTTTAAGTTTAGGAAAAGAGCACTGGCCCAAGTACAGCAACACAGATGTTCTAGGGAGTGGAAGCTGAGAGGAGTGAGGAGGGGGAGAACTGGTGGGAGACAGTTGCCAGGGAGACCAGACTAGCTAGAGATGCTGGTTGAACCAGCAGAAGCCCCTTAAAACCTAGCTCAGGCATCCCCTCTTCCAGGAAGTCTTCCCTGACCACCTTCTCTCAGGCTGAGTTAGGTTTCCTTCAGGATGAGAAAAAAAAGAAAGGTATCCTTCAGGGGGTTCCACAAACCTTCCATGCTTCCATTATCGCATTTGCATACAGAGCACTCTAAGTTTCCATTTGGTTTCTTTGTGAGCTAGTGATGAGATCTTATTAATCTTACGAACCCAACTGGCACAGTGCTTGACACACAGTATTTTGCCCGAAGTGGTAAATGTTATTGGAAAAACGGATGCCTAACTGCCTGAGTGCACCTGAGCTCACCTGTCCCAAAGGCAGCACCAAGGGTGTTCTAGCCCTCACTGGGACACAGCCACCAGAAATGTGCAAAACTGGGTGGGTGGTGACTACATGGGGCCACGGAAATCACCACATGCATGCTTCTACCCGCACAGGATGAGGAAAAACACAACCTGGCCCCTCTCTTTCCCCTGACCCTGCAAAGGAAAAGTAGATTCAGCAGGGGTTCCAACCCATCAGGTTTGAATTCAAGTCTGAGCTTAGCCCTAGGAAGAACCTGAGGTGTCAAGCAGGGAAATAGAGGCAGTTGTCCAGAAATTTAGAGCAGGCAATCATGATGTCTCTTGGCCCCAAGAGCTGATATTACTAAGAGCCAACTAAGAGAACACAGGATAGCAGAAGCAGATGTGGGGAATGTCTTCATCAAAATGACACTAACATAGCAAAAATACCCCAGCTCTGTCCAAAAGTTATCAGCCCAGATCTCTGGGGAGCTATGTTTTCCTCTATGGGACTATATAATTAAAGGCAACCATAAAAAGCAAATCACTTCATTCTGAAATTCTCTCTCTCCCAATGCCAAAGATGTGAAATCACCTGGTGGCTTAAATGGAAACATCTCCAGGGTAAGACCCGTGTGACAATCCAAGATCAAAAGATGAATAAGATGGGGTCCTCTTTCGTCTCAACTTCTCTCCTATGTGAGGAAGAAGGATGCTAAGTGGAGAGGGCCCGACAGCCTGCTCAGGAGAGAGTAGATGTGGAGTCTGGCTGAACGTTTTCCTTGAATGCATCCAGTCAAGGGAGGGGAACAAGGTGTGAATGCAAGTTCTTTCTGGGAGATGCTTTGTGACCGTTGACAAGGACAGATCAAGATTTCTCAATTTTTGACCCCATTGACCTATGGGTCTGGATAATTCTTTGTTGTGGGGACTGTTCTGTGCACTGTAGGATGTGAAAAAACATCCCTAGCTTCTGTCTGCTAAAAGCCAGTGGCTACCAAAAATGCCTCGAGACATTGTCAAATATTCTTTGAGGGGAAGAATCACTGCTCTTCACTTCCACCGCAATGAAGAACTACTGGTGCAGCTAGACTATGAAGCTTACAGCAAAATTCTGGGCTTCAGTGTGGTTTCATAGCTGCAGTCTGGGATATATAGGACTCTGGATAAGAGACGGCCCTGGTAACATCATGAGCACTATTATTATTAAGACTATGTTTCCTCTACATCCAAGAAGAGACCTGTAAAATTGAACCACATACAGAGAGAAAAGTACTAAAATCACAGAATGCATTAAAAACAAAAACCATGGTACTCTGAATTTAACCCAAGAATAATATGAAATCGAGCACTGAATTTAATTCAAAGCCTTGGAAGCCAATGGGAAACTTGAGGAATTTTATAGTTCTTGTTTTCTGACAAAAGGAAGCATACCTTTTTTACTTGTCAGAAGAAACCCACTTTTGTCCTATAACTGGACTTTATGGGGGATTTATCGGAAGATCCTTGCGTAAGGATTATTAAAAGACAGAAGGACCAGACAAACACACTATGGCAACCAGGCTGACAGAAAGGAATCGGGGCCCCCACATATCCTACAAAAGGATAAAAAGCAGCTTATGCATTTATGTAGCAAGTTTTATTGAGCACCATCTGCAGGCAGGGCACCACACCAGACGCCGGTGGTAGATAGATCTACAGTTGTTGGAGGTATACCTCTGAATGAGACCATAACAAAAACAAGCAAGCAAACAAACAAAAACGCTCCAGTTTTCCTAGAGCTTACATTCTTGATAGTTCAGAATCAACCACTTAATAGTTGCACATCTCCAAACATGTCATTCCATTTCGTGGTGTCTCCATTTCTTCATCCGTTAAATGAGAGTAACACTCACCAGCAGGACCAAATTGACACTTGGAAGGCTTACATTCTTTGAATACTTGTTTAACATTTACTTAGAAGAGAAAGAACGAATCGGAAGAGGGAAGAGCTGATCGGGGAGACTACGGCAGGTCTCCCACGGATGGTTGTCTACGCGGCCGTGTACCGCACAGGCTCCTCTGTGTACACACACACGCGGCGTTATAGAAGCAGAGCACAGCCTCATGTGAATGCGTGACGTCGTGTCCCCAGGACAGCATCCCACCCCATACTCCACTGAGCAAAAGAAGGCTCTGCCATCATGTCACCTACCCTCTATGGAAGATGGTTAGGTACTTTGAGGCTCACTACTCAGGCCAGGCAGCTTTCCAACTCTTTCATCCACATATTCTACCTCAGAGAAGCTCTGGAAAGCATTCATCTTGCATTTCCAGGGATGCTTAATGCTTAATGCCCCCTGAAGACTGATGGACTGGGTTACCGTGTCCCACGGTATTCGTTATGGGCGTATACCAATACCCAGTTACTGGTCCACTGGCTCGCTGGGCTTGCCTCCAGGGCTTGAGGGTTAAATCAAAAAGAATGCAGAAGCCCCCTGGCAGGTGGGACCCACTCAACAAGAGATAGTCTTCATAATCTCCATCAGCCTCACCCAGGACTGTCTGAGAAGTGAATGAGGTGAAACAGAGCGGGTGGAGAGACTTCTTGTCCAATGCCCCATAGATCCTAGTCAGGGTCATTACTGTCTGCTCATCAGGAGCAGCAGCACGGCCAAAGAGCCAAACCCGAGCAAACTAGAGAGCTACGGGTCCGAATCTGCGGAACAGACCTGAGAGTCAAGGACAGCTAGAAAGGCTTTGTAGCTTGCAAAGCTGTGGACATGCAAATTCCAGAGGAAACCCCTCCCCTTCCCCCCTTCTCCTCACCTCCTCCACCCCAGCTTCCGCTGCCCAGCCAACATTATTTTCTGGACCCCTTTAATTTGGAGGCTTTTAGGGCCACATCCTGCCATCAATTTGGGGGCTGACTTCAATGAACATTCTGTGTGGGGAGGGAGAAGGGCAGGACGCAGCTTTCTCCTGGCGGGCCCTGATACAATAGGGTTTTCTACTGAGATCAATAGATTAATTGCAACCGCTCCATTTGGGGCCATAAGGAGATGTATTGTTTTCCCACAGTCGGCAGTCAGGGCCCGGGCTGGCCCAACTTCATTTCTGAAAAGTCGGGGAAAACAATTTTGTAAAAAGGGGTGGGGGTGGAGGGGTTCGGGAGAGTAATTTTGCTCATCTCATTAAAGGTCAATAACAATTACAGTGAAAATTCAGAAGGCCCATTTGTTCTCTGACTGGGGCCCTGTCTGGAAAATTCCATCCAGAAACAATTTGCTGTCTCTCTTGCCATCCTCCCCTCCCCCACAAGGCTCTTGCTCACTAATGCTGCCAGCATTGAGAAGGGGGAAGGTACTGGGGAGTTCTCTTCCCTACCCTTGGGAAGTTGAGGTGGGTACGTTGGCACCATTCCTTTCTCCGTCCAGTTATTGGAATGTTTTCCTGGCACTGGATACCGCCTGGGCAGGCAGGAATTGGAGCCCTTACCCTGCTGTTTCATAGCTGATGAACTTGGCAAAATTCAACTCTCTGCACATCCACAGTGCCATCTGCAAAATGGGAATAGTAATCCGGACCTGCCAGGTATACCAGGAAGACGAATGCAATGTGATGGGCAATGTCCTGTGAAGTCAGTGCAGCTCAAACACAGGCTAAATGAAGCCCTGAAACAAGGCGTTCTGATGGCAGCATGGCCATCAGAGCAAACAGTTCCCACACCATCAAGACCACATCTGCTGGTGCCACATTTCAAGTCCCCCACTTCCCAGCCCCCCTCCCTTTCCAGCCTTGTTTCCCTCTCCTCCTCACCCCCCAGCCCACCCTGCCTTGTCTGCATCATCCATTCTTTCCTTTATGCTAGCCATGCTTCCAACTCTGGACTCTCGATTCTGAAATGCACCTGTTCACACCTGCCCCATTCAAAGACTAAACTCAATTGTCAACTTCTCCAGAGAGTTTGATTGGGTCAGCTCGAAGGCTTTGATTCCTCTCACTACATTTAGCTCATTGATTATCGCCATGCCATCAGAATGCACATTCTCTTAGCAGTGGCTCTCCCAAACACTCACATATCCCTTAAACAAATTAGAAACGGGTTAAGCATTCTGACTCTGGGGCCACGACTGTCTGGGTTTGAAAGTCAGCCTCACTTCTTGCTGGCTGTGGCATCTTGACCTTTCTGTGCCTTGATTTCCTCACCTATAAAATGGAACTAATACCTGGACCTATTTCAGAGGTTCCTCATAAGGCTAAAGGAGGTAGTGCATGTAAAATCCTTCAAATAACATTTGGAACATAAGTGCTCAATAAATATTAGATAGTATTATCATTTAATATCTAGTCTGTTTCAGGGCCTGGGGACACGGGAATGAATAAGACATGCTTTCCTTCAAAAAATATTTCTTACATGCTTTCTGTATGCCTGGGATTGCTCTGCTCCTGGTGGGAAGGGGAAAGGAGTGGATAGAGATAACAAAATAGGAGAAAAATAGAGAAACAAGAAAAATATCATCCTATGAAAAGCACCATGTGGCAAATGACAATAGATCAAAGTGATGGAGCGTCACTGAGGGTCTCTTTAGAGGGGAAGCCAGGGAAGGCCTCTTCGGGGAGGGGGCATTTAGGCTATAGTGGGAGGGCACATGTCGATTCAGGGCTCCGAGGAGAGAAGACTTGTCTGGTTCATTTCTGTTGTTACCTGCACCTGGTTCTGCGGTTGGCACACAGTGGATAGTGAACGGGGACCCTGAATTTAAACTCTAACTCTCACCCCCAGGTTCCTGGGAAGTTGTTTGGTGGTTAGTTAGGGATGTGCAGACGATGACAGGAATGAAACCAGATAACGTGTTGATTGGATGGCAAAAACCCCTGTATTCTCTTGAAGGAGTTGAAAAGTGTGAGCACCCCAGCTTTAGGGACTGCCGGAGCTGAATTTGCATCCCAACACGACCACTCTGGCCTCAGAGCCTCACTCCCCTCTTCCAGGAAACAGTGCCAATGGCATCTCCTTTCAGGGGTTTGTGAACACCGCTAAGACCTTGAAGGTAAAGTGGCCTCACTGATAGGAATCCCATAAAGATCAACTCCTTTCCCCACACAGCAGAGCCCTGAGAACAAGAACCGCATTCCTGGACTCATCACTCTATTAAAAATCTATAAGAAGAAGTGAAATATTCTAGTGACCACTTGTTCATCTCCCAGTCAAATGCCATCAAATGTTTTTTCAGGGGAAATGAAATAGTAGGAAAAGGAAGAGAGTTTTTAAAAAAAATTCTCTCTTCTCCACTGCCTTCCAAAAAAAAAAAAAAAATTGACTTCCAGAACATCAAAAGCTCCTCAAAGAATCAACAATATTTTTTGATGATGGAAGTATGAATAATCAAACATATGGATTACATTTCCTTAAATTATGCAGAGCCTAAAATCCAGGAGGAAAGGGACGGTGCTGGTAAAATGTTTTTCACATTTTATTAAAACCTCAAGGTCTGAGGAATACTTTTATGACTATTACACACACACACACACACACACACACACACTTCCCCACTCAAAGAAAAAAATGAACACGCTGAGCATCTTTTTTTCCTGCTCAAGGTTTGTCTTTGCTCTACTCAGCTCTAATTTCTCAGCACCAGCCTCCCTCATAGGAAAAAAAAAAAAAAAAAAAAAAGGACCACAGTTCGGTCCAGCTTTCAAGCTCTTCACTTTACCAGCTGTGTGACCCTGAGCAAGTCCCTTCCACTCTCAGAGCTCAAGTTATAAATAGGAACGATGGCTCCTACTTTACACGGTGGGGAGGATACACGGTATGGGACGTGTGGACATACCTGGGGAACTGTGCAATGTCAGGTGGGTATAAAGGCTAGCTGTGCCTCCAGGAAGCTAGTCCTGCCTCAACAGGCAGACTGCTGTACCGGCAGAGGTTCGACAGCCTGACCGCCCACCTTCCAACTCCTGCTCTGCTGACCGGAAGCTGTATGTTCCTAAGCAGACCACTAAAGCACTTGCTCTCTTTGTGCCCCATTTACGTACTAGCCCGATGGGATGCCGCTAGGAATAGTAGTACTTCACGTACATACAGTGGTAATGAGGATTAAATCAGGAAACACCTATAAGACACGTAAGTGAGTGCCAGAGTTTGTTTTGAAAGGCAGAGATGACATGAGAGGAAGGAAAGGAGAGAGAGAAGGGAAGAACAAGGTGGGGAGCGAGAAAGGAAAGAAATGTCTCACTGAAGATACCCTGTGTCAGAAACTCACCATTTAGTCATTGCTGTTAGGTATTAACGTTCCCAGGGATCCTTTTTGAAAAATGCAAATACTCTTAAAAGGCATGGCATCACAATTGAGACTTAATGTGTATTTATTGAGCACCTACTGTAGGTAAGGTAGTGTATTGTGTTCTTTAATTCTTTGGAAAATATCTGACTCCTTGAAGGGTGGGGGAGGTGACAAGTGGGAAAAAGAGGAAAAGTCGGGGAGAGAGAAGAACCACTTCCCTACTATAGCTTTGGCATTGGACAGACTTAAGTCCATGGGTCTGCTCCGCCAGATATTAACTGCGAACTTGGACAGGCAAGGGCAGATTGCAACAGCACTCCAAATTTGACATTTTTACCCTTGAAAATGGGGATGGTGACAATAGGTTGTGGTGGAGATAAAATGAAGCATTGTGTGTAGAACACCTCTTTTTCCTTCTCCCCAGTGCCACATCCTTGTCTCAGCACGACCCTCCCCCCCAACCACCACCATGGCAGACCTCTCAGAACAGGAAATCAGTTTGCCACTTTCTCTGTACAATAAAAAGTCCCCCCCACTTTTTTGAAGACAGTGCTGTGCTAACTCATAAGAAGCGCATTTCCTCCCCGTGACATCTCTGATCAATTCCAGCCAGAGTAATCAAGTGACTAACTCTGCCTCCAGAGGCAAAGAGCCAAAACTGGTGTTTGACTTCTCCCCAGCCTCTCAAGTGCAAAGATGATTCTTGCCAGATCCTGGTCCTTGGGGGAAATGGGAGAGAAATTCAGCCTTGGCTCTAGCAATTCCACCAATAAAGGAGGCAGGGAAAAAGCTGAGTGAGAAAGAGAGGCTACAAAGCCTCTTCCTGGATTCTGGCAGATGCCAAAGGAGGAATCAGCGAGTGAGTAACTCTGCAGCCGAGAGTCCAAAGCCTGCAACCAGGGGTCTGTGCCAAGAAGACAACACTGGGTTCGAGAGAGGTGGGCGGATCCTGCGCCAGCCTCAGCCGGATGAGGGACAGCTCAGCATGAGTCACAGACCCGGTCTGCGCTCCAAGGGTCTCCTACAGGCCACATCCATTCAGAAGGACCTCCCACAAAGGGAGCTTTTCCTTGTGGAGATTCAGATGGCCTTTATCGGGGTGGTGTGTCATCGGTGGGCATTGAATGGAAATGATAGAAAAGTCCTGTGATCTAAGCACAAGCAGGCACAAAATAGAATGCAGACAGTGCAGGACACAGGTAGCAGGTTGGTGCCCAAGGCTGAGGGCTGCCGAGCTCCCACTCTAGAAATGACCACAGCTCTCATTTACTGATGGCTCCCTAGGTTCTGGCATTGGGCTGATTGCTAGCCGCACTCCACAGCCCTTAAGGACAACTACGAAGAATTGGTATCTCCGAGAGCACAGTGATGCTGGGAGAATATTAGGTAAACCATTTCCTGTCCCATTACCTATTTCCCCACTACAAAACAAAGATGATCTCTGCCTACGTGAAGGGTTATTTTGAGAACTGCAGCCCAAAGATTCAAAATCCAGGCTTCTGAGTCAGAAAAATATGGGTTGGAGACCTACTTCCACTTCTAATTTGCTGTGTGAGCTCAGGCAAGTTTCATAGCCCCCTGGGCTTCAGTCTCTTCATCTGTGATCATAAAAGAACTGATCTCGAAGGATTAAGACAAAGATCAAATGAGGTAATGCATGAACCTGCTTCCTCATCTGTAAGCCAGAGAAAACACTGTGCATCTTTCATTGTGGTGAAGCGTAAATAATATCTTTAAATGGACTAATAAAGGACCTCTTGGTGAGTCATGGTTACTACTACTACTACTATTATTACTATTATTAGCATCAAATGATTCATTACATGGAAAGTTATTGGTAAATTTTAAGATGTTGTTTTTGATAAAATATATTACTTATTAAAACTCAAGGATGGAGTTGAATGTAGCAATTATATATTGATTAAACTGCCACTTCTTAAAAATCTCTCTGTGTTCTTTTTATAAGTTTAGGTTATATTGGGGTTTCCGACCTCAGATCCCTGGCCTCAATGGCAATGAGATTGTGGTATCCAGAAGTGTTTTCAGTATCCCAAAACATACTTGTCAGAAGTGGCCTCCACAAACTTCCAAGAAGACCAAGTTCCTTTGCTGTCGGCTGAGAGTGTAGTGGCTTGGTTGGGCCCACTAGTTAACTGCTGTTCACCAAGATTTCCAATAGACCAAGGTGTGAGTGATAGACTAGCTCAGTCAGTACCACGGGGCTCTGGAGCCAGAATTCTGGCTCCCTGCTTTTCACTTGTGTGGCTTCTCTCTGACCCTCAGTCTCTTCATCTGAGAATTGAGAATGACAATACTGGGTGATGATTGTATCCCCCACAGGGCTATTGAAAAGAAGGCAAACATGTAGAAACAGCTTGGTCCACAGTAATGACCCCATGCTGTGAGCTCTAGTGTCCCTGTTCTCACTACCAGACTTCAGGCAACATCTTCCCACGTTCGAGCGTGGCTCATCAATGGTGACAACTGGGAGTGTGTTCAGAGTGAGTTTCTGTAATAGGAAAGGAAGAGAACTCACACCTCTTGGACATGTATGAGGCATTGAAAAGTGAACTACATGGTACAGATGCCATCCTTTTGGGTCTGGTCCACCACAGTGTGAGGTAGGAGGAACCAAAGCTAGGAGCGCTCCCCAAGTCACACAACTAGCAAGTAGAACCAGAATTCCAGTCCTGTCCTTCTGACCCCCACAGCATGAATCCTTTGGATTATACCATGGGGATCCTTGGAGAAAATTAAGTGAAAGGAGGAACTTCTTGGACCACTGGATGAAAGCCCTTCCTTTAGGGTTGTGAACATTTGGTGAAATGGGGGCATTCCTCTCCTCTCCTGATTTCAGCTACAGTGAGAATCACTTCTGGGCCCTTTTGGAAGAAAATGGGCCTTAAAATCTCCTCCTGCTGGCAGGCTCTGGCTTCCCCGGGCATCCTCGGAATCCACACCTCTATTTATGTGGCAACAGCATTAGGTAACCTTGAGAGACCCTGGGTGAAGGCCAAACTTTCCATCTTGGAAGTGGCAGAAAAGCAATTTTTGTTGCCCAACCACTTTGACTGGCTACTTGACTAATATTTTGAGCCCAGGTCTTGAGAAGGTGGCTCAGAATGACTGACACTTACTCGTTTGCTCCCGTCACCAACACGCTCTGTCTCTGCCCTCAGGTTTTCAGCTGTGTGTGGGGAACACAGCTCCATTGGTGGGGGGGTGGGTACAGATGAAAATACAGATGGTAACATTTACCATTTTAGTGGTAGGAGGCCTCTGAGCACTCAGGGTCCTGACCCTCTCCAAGGAGCCCCTGAGAAGAGGTGGTGTCTTACAGGACAGGTAAGGGTTTGTGAAGTAGGCAAGAGGAATTGCATCCTCAGCAGAGGGAACAGCATGAGGAAAGGAACGATGGTCTGAGAGATCTGAGTGGGGTGTTGTATGGCCGGAGCAGGAAGTGAGATTTATGGAGGGACGAGCAAGAAGGCATCAGTTAGCTGCAGAAAGACTTGGAAAAATGCCCTGCTCAGAAGCTAGGATTTTATGGGAGAAGCCACTATAGCATCTTAAACAGAAAAATGACATGATGATTTTCTGAAGCTTCATGTGAGCCATGACCCCAGATAGGTTTTGTCAGTAATATTCCTGAAGGTCCCAGGCCAGCAAAAGCTTTCATCCATCCCAGGAAATTTGACGACAAGAATTATTAAAATAATAATCAGGATTTCATATATGGAAATTTCTTCTTTACTTATCTGTGAAGACCCAGAAGACAGAAACAAGGTCTTACCTGCCAATGCTTTCTCAGCCCCCAGCACAGTGCCAGGCACGAAGAGCATTTTCTCAATAAACTTGCGAATGAATGCATGAATGAGAGTGTTTCTCATTTAGCTCAGTTTGTCAGACACGTTCATACTTAAATCTCTCAAAACTCTTGTGAGGTAGGTATATGCCCCTCCCCCACCTCCTGTTTTACAGATAGGTCAAAACAAAACAAATCACCCTGCGCTCAAGAAGAAAAAGATTCTTGTGATGATACAGGGACAATGCAAGACAACACAGGTGGCATATGCCAGGGAAGGCCCAACGGAATGACTTTGGTATTCAGAGGAGAATGCACTTGCTGCTAGCTTGGATGGCCAGGGGAGGAAACCTTGAACAGAGACTTCAAGACCTAGCGTGTTCTCCTGACCTCCCATGACACTGGATCTCACCTTAACAGCAATTGGTAACATTTACTGGATGATGATTGCACTTACTATGTCAGGCATGGTGCCAAGCGCTTTGCATGCATGATCTCACCTAGTCTTCACACAAAAACTACAGTGGAAAATACTGTGACTAGGTCTACTTAGCGGATAAAAAGAACTGAGGTCTGAGATGCTATGTAATTTGATCAGTTTTCCACTGCTGGCAAGCAACAGACCTGTGATTGAAACCCAGATCTGTGTGACTCCAAAATACTTTGCCTGCAAATGGGAGTGGGGGGAGAAGGCCACAAGCGGTAGGTAACCTGCGTATCAAGGGACTGCATGGGAACAAAGAATATGGAGAAAGCAAGCATGAACACCCCTTCCAGTACCTTTCCATTCTCATGCCACAAGGCTGGCATGAGATGACCCTGTGAGCTAGGTGGACGGGAGAACAGTCTTTGCATTCACTGCATAAGCACTGGGTAATAAACAGCACCCCAGACCGGAAGTTAAGGGATCCAAGCAACAATGGCAATATGTTTCTTTCAATCTGTGGATTTGGGAAGCCGGCTGACCTTTCCCAGTTTCAGGGTTCTTGCTGTGTAAGGAAGGGACTGAAATTGACAAATTCCGAACTCATTTTAAGCCTGAGTTCCCATGACTCATCCAGACTTCTTTTTAAAGTCCAGTTGGAGCTTTTCTGAAAGATCTTTTATGTATATGATTTCACCAGATCTTCCTAGCCACATTTTAGCAGTCTCATATTTCTCCCTGAGGGAGTCTTAAGAGGTTTCTCATTGATGACCAATGTTATATTGAAAATCAAAGAGGAGAGTAATTGTTTTTCCACCTTGGTTGCAAGAAGAAAAATGATAATAATTAAAATACTGCTCCCTTGTGAAAGAGGTTTAGAAAACCTGACTTGAGTCCAACCTTTCTGTCCAGCTTCCTGCATGTCCTCTGGCATCAGGGATATCAGGTGTCCCTGTCTTTGGTTGGGGCTGGGGGTGGGGATAAGCTCTGTGGCTTAGCTGTTAAAGGGAATCCTCCTCAGGGCTCAGTTTCCTCCCACATAAAATGGAGATTTTCATGATGCTTGCTCTGCCTACATCACAGTGTTGCTTGGTGGATAAAAAGAGATTACAAAGTGGGTGCCAGACAAATACAAAAAAGGTTGTGATGATTAGGACTGTATTTGTCAGGGTTCTCTAGAGAAACAGAATCAGAGAAAGAGAGAGAGAGAGAAAGAGATTACAAGGAATTGGTTCACATGACTATAAAGCCTGACAAGCCCCAAGATCTATAGCCAGCAAGCTGGAGACCCAGGAGGGCCAATGGTGAGACTTTGAGCCTGGAAGCTAGCAGGCTGGAGACTCAGGAAAAGCTGATGTTTCAGTATGAGTCATAAGACAGGAAATCTTCCCATGTCTCAGTTCAAAGTCTACCAAGTAGAATTTTCTTTTACTCAGAGGACAGGCAGTCTTTTTGTTCTAATCAGGCCTTCACCTGATTGGATGAGGCCCACCCACATTAGGGAGAGCAATCTGCTTCACCATGCAACCTTGTGGCATGAGAATGGAAAGGTACTGGAAGGGGTGTTCACGCTTGCTTTCTCCATATTCTTTGCTCACATGCAGTCCCTTGATACACAGGTTACCTACCGCTTGTGGCCTTCCCCCCCCACTCCCATTTGCAGGCAAAGTATTTTGGAGTATTTCATCCAGGAACACTCTCACAGATAAACCCCAACTAATATCTGACTGTATATCTGGGCATCCTGTGACCCTGTCAAGTTGACAAAATTAACCATTACAATGATGAAAACGTAAGCTCAACGAGGGACCCAAATCTTTGTTGATTTTGGTCCCTGCAATACCTTCAGAGGAGAGCCTGGAAAAGAATAAAGCACACAATAAAGGCTTACAGCCTATCGAATGAATGAGGAAGTGAAGGAAGAAAATTCGAGGCCAGTGGGAGAAGAAATTCTATACATAACAATTTGCCAAGTACATTTCCATCATTTTTCCAATCAACAATTGTATGTTTAACTCGCAAGCTCTTGAATCCTTACATCAACTCCATGAGTTAGCCATTATAATTATCTTATCAAATTCTGTCATTTGGTTCAGAGGTTCAGAGCCATAAAGTATTCAACCGGTATACTATCTCCATCTCACAACTTTCTAGGTCTCTCTTCCTGTCTCACCACTTAACGCAATGTGCGATTATGTCATTGCTAGTTTATTTAATTTTATTCTTGCCTCCTGCAATGGCAGAGGGGAGTCCCCAAAAGATATCCCCACCTGGCACCTGATAAATGTGATCTTATTTGGAAAAAGATCTTTGTAGAAAGAGACAAGGATCTTGAAATGAGGTTATCCTTTGGGCCTTAAATCCAGTGGCAAGAGTCCTAATAAGAGGAGAGAAGACACACAGAGCAGATCATATGAAGATAGGAAGAGATTGGAATGATGCAAATGTAAGCCAAGCAACACCAGAGACTGCAAGAGCCACAAAAGCTGGGAGAGAGGCCTGGGCCAGACTCTCCCTCCTTCCTCCAGGAGGAACTGGCTCCATCAACACCTTGATTTCAGGCTTCTGCCTCCAGAATTATGAAAGGACAAATTTCTATTATTTGAAGACCCTCGGTTTCTGGCATTTTGTTATGGTATCCATGGGAAACAAATGTCCTCCCTACCTCCACTCTACCCTCCAATGACTCTAAGACTCTATTTTGTTCACCATTTATATCTTCTAGTGCCTAGGATCAATGCAGGAGCATGGCTAATATTTGTTGAATAAAGGAAAGCATGACTAACCAAATTTCAGAGGCTTGGAACTAGACAAATCTCTTAAGTGGAAGCAAGGAATCCTGGTTCTCTGTTCTGCTTTCACCAGGATATACTCATTCCCTGGGACTAGCATCAGAATGTTCTGTAGAGCTCATGGTACTTCTGGAGGTCTTGCCACATGGGAAGGAAAGGCTGGGGGAGGGGCACGGGAAGTGAGGGCAGGTGTGTGTCCATTTCCCAGTTTATAAAATGGGCACAGGCCTCCTCCTCCACAGCCTTTGGAGGTCAGCACCCAGTTTATCCACCAACATGGGTATATAAAACAAGAGCAGGTGGGGAGCCCTGCCTGAGGAGAAACTACTCTCTCCAGGATTCCCGGTCCCAGGCTTCTGCATCCAGTAGGAAGGAAATTCTCCTCCTCTGCTCTACCAGCCTTCCTGCCACTCCTTCCCACTTCTCTAGAAGTTGCACCATGGGGTCTTTCTACCATCCAGCTCGCCGAAACCTCTGCTGAAGAAAGGTATCAGAGCGCACCCAACCAGACATGTTCCTGCGGTGGCCTGTGAGAGGTGCCAGGTCAACATAGTTGTCCTGAGGCTGGGCATGCACAAGCTCTGGCTCTCCCCTGTCCCACCCCTCCCCCACCCACCGCATGCCCGGGCCTTGCCTTTCTCCAAACAGGTCTCTAGGACCCTCCTGATCGCCATAACCAGACTTGACCCAGGACCCCCTCGGGACTGAGTCCTTTCTGTCAGCAACACTTAGGAAGGGGTCTCAAAATTTGCGAGGAAAATTCATCCATATACTCCACCTAAGTAGAAAATCTGGGTTGAAATCCTTGGATATACTGCTTACGTGGCAAGGTACTTTACCCCTTTAAGGATCTATACATTATGGTAATAATATTAACCAATTTGAAAAGAGGACAAGAGATAGTAAAGGCATCCAGGATAGTGTGGAATACGCTAGTGGTGCTCCAATTGCCACTTTTTTTTTTTTTTTAAGATTTTATTTATTTATTTGTCAGAGAGAGAGCGAGCGAGAGCGAGCACAGGCAGACAGAGTGGAAGGCAGAGTCAGAGGGAGAAGCAGGCTCCCTGCGGAGCAAGGAGCCCGATGTGGGACTCCATCCCAGGACGCTGGGATCATGACCTGAGCTGAAGGCAGCAGCTTAACCAACTGAGCCACCCAGGCGTCCCTCCAATCGTCACTTTACCTCCCTTCTTACTCTCTTCTCCAAGAGATAGTAGACCTTTACGTTGATTCATTCGATTCACTCGCTGATGTATTCGAGTACTTAACATGACTGCTTAATTAAGGGCAGCTGCTATTTTTCACTCACTGAGCAATTACAGCATCTGCGATCACTTGTGATCAGAAAATGAAAGCACTGCAAGGGAGCAGCAAGAGCGGATCCCCTAGCCTTCACTCTTCAGATTTGGAGAGGGAAGCTCAGAGAAGGCAAGGGATTTTCCTGAGGTCACGCAGCTAGTAAACTCAGAGTGAGGACCCCACACAGCCTGTGGCTCCTTACCCCAATGACACATCCAGCCTCAGGCAGTGGTGATAAGGGCCACCCAGCCAACATCCTCTGGTATCTGCAGCACCCCGGGGCAGGACCCTGGAGGAGGCGGGGCACTGGCCATGCTGGGGCTCCTAAAGACCCTCAGAGGCCGCTGATCAGAATGGGGCCAGCTGGAAGGAATTACAAGGCTGGCATTTAGGAAGCAGTTCCTTTCCAAATCAGATGCATTCTTGCTGCTGCTCTCTAACACTCATATCCTAAAAATTGTTATTGAACGTGCTCTCCACATCCGAGCCTGACTCACTCTTTGAAATGGAAATCTGGGCGGTTTGGGTGGCTGTTCCTAAGGGCAAGCGACAGGATGGTGCTTGCTGGCAGTACCCACCCGGTGGCGGGTGGCCTTGACCCCGGGCCAGAGCCTCAGCCTCCGAGGCCACCTGGCAGGTTGCAGGGGCTCCAGGGCTGGGGCCTGGGCCTGAGCAACCCTGACCTTGCCAGAGGCGGGATCTGTTTCTGATATGGTGCGGCAAATTTCTAAATCCTAGCTCTGGGATGGCATTTTGCTCCTTGCAGAGAAAGAGCAAGGGGCCCAGGGAGTTGCAATTGATTCCAAAGTAGAACCAGCTGTTGGAATCCTGCAGCACTGATTAGGAAAGTTCACTTCCAGGTTGCGGTTTCCAGTTGATGAAGCCCTCACTTGCCCGTCGCCCCCACGCTGTGCTGTCAGAGAGGCCCCCCCCCGAAAACCGAATTGCTGTATTCATCAATCCGGAGCTGGAAACCAAGCAGAGGCAGGTAGAAGGTCTAGAAACAATGGCCTCGAATCTGGTGTTCCCACTTACTCTGTGCCTGCCATTGCGTAGGTGCTTTGTGAATAGTATTTCCGGTTCTCGAAACCATGCAGCAACAGCAGCATTCCCAGATTTTCAAATGACAGAAAGAAAAATTCCTTGAATAATCATTATCATACTCTTTCTACCTCCCTGTTACGAGTGCCCACTCTACCTTCCTTAAGCACATTCCATGTCATCTGCCAATTTATCACATCAACTCGATGATCCTGGTGTTATTATTGTCTCCACTTTACAGAAGAAGGAACCGAGACTCAGGGAAGTGAGGTGACTCCTCACGTCCCTCGGCTTGAGATGTCCAGCACACAGTGGCTCGTGCCTGAGCTTGGATACAAACCCAGGTTTTTCTCACTATAAAATTAGTAAGAATGCCAACAGCTACCACTTGTAATAAGCTTACTATGTGCCACATACTGTGCTGTGTTTTTTTTCCTCCCCAAACAGGTATCACCTTGTTAGATCTCTTGCTGATCTTCTCCTATGTATTATATCTTCCTGCCTTGACAAGTGAAGAAACCAAGGTTTGGTGATTAAGAGAATCAGGATTCGAATGCAAGTGCTTGTGCTCCCAGAGGGATCTGTCTGAATCACTGTGATCCCTGCCTCTGAAAGTAGCCTGAGGGCTCCCATCCCCTGGGCTGAGTTTCTAAGTTTTCCATTCTTTGCTATAATGTTATCACATTATGGAAAAACGGGGAGCTGGCCTCAAGTTCAGCCCCAGGTTTCACGGTGACTATTCTGTCATTCTTTCCGATGTCAACCTTCAAAAGCCGAGGTAAAAGCGCATTTGCAAATTGAAACTTGTCACGAATGCTATAAACAGACCATTAGTTTAAACTAGTGTTGATTTTGTGGACTATTAAGGATGAAACAAGTTTGATATTTACTAAGTTAAAGGAACATGAAGTTTATGGTTTTAAAATTGCTTCGAGGAGGCTTACTAGAATTTTCCCTTAAATAAAGTCAGGATGAATACTATCTTTTACAATGCATATGTTCTCAAATAAGGGTCCCCTTGGCCTCATGGATATCCTTTACAGCAAGGTGATGTTCACCCATCTGAAAGGGAGCATAGTGACTATTGCCTATCTCATCAGTCAACCCACAGGTATTAAACGCAGACTGGAGTGTCTGTGACCACTGGACACTTTCCAGGAGCTTCTGACATGTTTAGATTTATTTGTTAAACTTGCATAAGTAGGTGATACGGGTATTCATACATTCATGCAACCATTCATTTACTTGTAAATGTTAAGTGCTTCTCTGTGCCAGGCACTATGGTAGATGTTAGGCACCCAAGGGTCTTCCAGAATTTCTAAGTCTCCAGGGGTAACTGTACAAGAAATACCATACAGAGGTCACCACTGATGCCACAGGAGCAAATGGAAGCTCCTAATCCCAGGCTGGATCCAGGTGCAACCAGGAAAGCTTTCCGGAGGAAGTGTCCTCTAAGCTGATAAACAAAGGATGAAGTGGAGTTGAAGAGAGATAAGCAGGAATTTCCGTGTGAAGCGAAAAGCTTTCCAAAATCCTGGAAGGAAACAGTCTTGCTAAGTGCTGAGAGAAGGAGACCAAAGACACCACCAGGGTCGAGAGGGGGAGCTCCATTTGAATTGGGAGAGGAAAGAGGGCCAGGAGAAGCTAGAGCAGTAGGCAGAGTGTTGAGGCAGGGTGGATGCTGGGGAGGTGTGAAGCACTGTGTATGTAAAAGCACCAAGGACAGAAGTCAATGAGAAAAGCCACGACACCGAAGCAAAGCAGGCACACCAGCACCACCCTCACCGCCACCACAGCTAACACTTACCGAGAACTTACAACACATGGGGCCCTTGTTGGCAGGTGATGCTCTGTGGGTCTCCTGTATTCTGCACATTTTGCAAGCAGAGGTACTGACTGCCTTTGTTTCAGACCATCTTTCCAGGACACTTTTATAGGGCAGGGTGGATGCTGGGGAGGTGTGAAGCACTGTGTATGTAAAAGCACCAAGGACAGAAGTCAATGAGAAAAGCCACGACACCGAAGCAAAGCAGGCACACCAGCACCACCCTCACCGCCACCACAGCTAACACTTACCGAGAACTTACAACACATGGGGCCCTTGTTGGCAGGTGATGCTCTGTGGGTCTCCTGTATTCTGCACATTTTGCAAGCAGAGGTACTGACTGCCTTTGTTTCAGACCATCTTTCCAGGACACTTTTATAG
>NC_081570.1:47346468-47429353 GCF_022355385.1 Mustela nigripes | reverse complement strand
AAACAGACTTGGAAGGTACATTGTTCCTCTCTACACAGAGAGCAGGTTCCCTTGCTGTCCATTATAAAAGATTCAGATTCCTTGAGCTCGGGACTCCCCTCCTTAGGGCAACCCACAGATGTCAGGTATCCCCTGGCCTTCCTCATGTCACCCCACAGGAACAGGGGCTAGGGAATGGGCATAAGAAAACACTGATACTCTGGCTACTGCTATTGCTACTGCTATTGCTATGAGTTCTACAACCCTTGTCTCTGATTTAGCAGCAATGAATCGTGCCAGGCTGATATATTAGTTTGCAGGTAGAATGAGATCCCACAAACCTCCCAATTCTGTTCTAAGTGCTTTCCCAGCATGAACTCGTTTAATCCTCACAAAAATCCCATGATACAGAAATGATTGCCATCCCTATTCAGAAAAGAAAAGTAGAATAAAATAGTCCCCAAGGTAAGTTGGTGTGAGATCACGAAGAGTCTTGTGTGCCGGGCTAAGGAGCTTAAAGGATTTTGACCAGGAGAGGAATGGCGGGAAACCATTTTCCTGAAGCCCCTCTAGTCATGGTCTGTTGGAGGAATTGGGCAGGGAGGAAATCCTATAAGGAGACAGGCAGGCAAATGTTAGGAGACAGGATCCAGGCTCCAGACAGGCTTGACAGATGGGCTAAATGTACCCACACTAGAGTTTCACAAGCCAAAATGTCAGACCCTGGACAAGACTCCTGGAACACCAAGGGTTCCAGCAAATGGCTGGGCGACGTGACTTAGCAGCACAGCCCTTGAAAATGAGGCCTAAGCCTTCCAGGGACCAGACGACCTGGAGTGAGTCAGCAGGGGCTGTGCCTGCCAAAAGGGCCACCGTGATCCTTATGGCATGAATAGGCCAGTGTCAGGCAGGAGGCAACAATCCAGCTCTGGCTCAGCTTCCCCAGGTCCACTCGTCTTCAGTTCTGGGCTGCACACTTTGAATATGGCCAGAGCTGGATGTTTATCAAGCCCTTGTCTTGTGTCCAGCTCTGTGGCAGCTCTTTGCTTTCATGATCCCACATAAAGCCCCCAGCAGACTGACAGGGCATTACAACCTTCTTGTTTCACATAGAGGGACACTAAGGCTCAGTGAAAATTGCCCAGGCTCTCCCAGCTAATAAGTGGCAATGCCATGGTTCATGCTTAGGCCTCATGTCACCATGAAGACTGTACTCTTTAGCCCCACACCAGCTGCCACTTTCAGAAGGACAGTGTCAAAATGGAACAGATCCATGACAAGCACTCAGAGATGTCAAGGGAACTAGGAACTATGACACTAGTCAAGGAGGATAGATGTCCATGAATGGGGAGCCAAGCCATACACAAAGCAGGGCCTGTGAGCTGTTCCCATATCTAGGGGCAATCCTACAGAATCCATGTACGTATCTGTGGTTCCTCAGGGTCACCAAGACTCGTGAATAGATAAAATCCCCCCTTGTCCAATCCCTTTCTTCTAGTGCTCTGCATGGAAAATTGGTGTGCGTCTTTTTAGACCAAGCCTGAGCACCAGTCACCCCAAGGACTCCGTGGCCTGCTCCATGAACCTGCAAGGCCCCAGTCTTGCTTCCAACCACCTTTTAACCTTGGGTGGAGTGTTCAAGAAACCCCAGCCTGGGAATGCCTAGTGGCTGTGTTCAACTCTACGCTCCCAGAGGCCTATCCCAAAAGACAGGTACTGACTGCAGATAACCCAAAGATGCCCTGGAAAATAAAAAATGAAAGGCATGATTCCTAAGAGACGTGGAGGCCATGAAATGGATCCAAAAGTGCCGATCTGCAGAGTCTGGGGAAAGAGGCCCAAGAGAAAGGACTGGACATGAGTAACTAGCGCTGGCAGAGGGAGAGGATATTCTGGTTCACGGAATGACTCCCTCATGTTGGGCAACGGCCCCCAGCAACACTCAGGCCTGGGTTGGGGGGAACAGGAAGGAACCATCATCCTTGGGCAGTCAGTGTTCAAACATCTTCACATCCTGTCCTCACAGGACACATTCCAGACAGTGAAAAGGAACAGGTGCCCCACGGTCAGGGTTTGCTTTTGAGCCCACGGGGCTGGTGCGTCAAGGACAAAATTCCCTCCCCTCGCCTCTCCTTGCTCAGAACAAGAAGGCGTGGCAGAAAAGGGACACAGATGAATGAATCAGACCTCCAAACCTTCACAAAGCTCCTACTATGTGCCTGGCAGTGAGAGATGAATACCAAAATAAATAGCAAGGAGCACGGTGTAGCCAAGTGAAGAGGCTGGGTGGGAAGTCCATGTCAGGAGAAATCCCAACTCCATGCCCTATGAGCTGTGGGACAGCTGTGGGACACTGGCCAGTGACCTGAGCTCCTGAGGCTGTAGTTTCCTCCTCTATAAGTGGTTCCTATGACAACACCTTCGCTGAACTGGTGCAGAGGTGAAATGGAACCACGCACACTAAGCATTTAGAAGCTAATTAGCAGGCACACCCTGGATGTTAATTCACTCCCCTTGTTCGCTTGCAGCAGGCATCTGAGAGGGTATAAGACAGAGGCAACCGATCTCTGAGCCCGGCTTCCCTCTCATGAAACAGGACTTTCTGGAGGAAGGCAGCAAGGAGATGGCTGTGTAAGTGCTCAGGGAACTGCCAAGTTCTATCCAAACCCAAGCCATTGTAGCTCTAGGTCTTCATTCCATCATTCAGAACATAAAACTTCACCAAAAGCAATGTTCAAAAACAGGAGTTGGTCAGAAGTGTCACAGGATTGGAGCAGGTAGAGCTGTGGGTTTCCAGGAGCAGGCACCACGGCAACCCATGGGCTAGGGCTGCTGGGAAAGGCTCCTTTTCCGTACCCTTCCTCCAGGATCCCAAATTCCCTGCACTTCCCTCTCATAGCTCCTTACCCTAAATTCAAATTGTCCATTTGTGCTTCCATTTCCCCACCCAAACCGAGAGACCAGGAGTGTGCTTCCCTACCATCAAGCCCCTACCGCTTTGTGTAGGACCCATGACACAGTGAAAGCTGGAGAGATGCATTTGAGGGAGGGCTGGAAGGGGTTGGGCGGGGATGGGCATAGGACCAAACTCAAAGTCATGTTTAAGCCCAAGCCAAACCCTGGGGAGATACTTCTGAACCACAAGGAACCTGAAAGATCCTGGCCCCCTGGAGCATTTCAGCTCAGGAGGAGAAAGGACCTGAATGAAATCAGGGTTCGGTCCTCCCTGCTTTGAAACAGCCAAGTGGTTTGGCCTCGTTTGGCCTTCTTCAGGCCAGATGAGTGCCATCTCAGGGCAAGTGTTGGCTCTCCCCATTCCCTTCCTTCAGACCAGCTCGGTGCCAGAAGCCCAATGTTCTATCTGTCTAAAGGGGAATTTAAAGCCTGGAAAAACTGTGCTCAGCAGCCCTTTCCCTCATGAAAGCACACCTCACATCCTTCTAATTAAATGTCTCAGCATACCTGGGAGGCCACGATTACTTCCCTGCTCTCTTCTGTCTTCCCTTTTTACAGTTGGGAGCCAACGGGGGCTTTCTGGGGTCTATTCCCTTCCCTGCTCCAGGCTGTAGAGAAGGGATCTGATTTGGGGGACCTTATGGCTCCTCATCCTGTCCTCAGACCCTGATTTACCTCTTTCACAGGGGACCTGGGAAGTGTAATTATCGCTCCTGCAAGCTTTGACGGTCAGCATGCTGTGTGGCAGCAGAGGTGTCAAATATGATGATTAGCATTAACAGTAAGTATTATTACCAGCAGAGCTTAGCTCTCTTAAAAGGAGGAAATGGCCCTGCAACTAATTCCCAGTTGCTGATGCTCCCTCCGTTGCTTGTTTTGCTCTTAAAGAAGATGCCATGACAGGATGGGTGAGCTTGGTTGTTGTTCCTGTAAGAATCAGAAGCCAACCCTGACTAAAGATGGAGAGAGCACTCGTAAGCACTCAGTATGGGCCTAGAATTTAGTATCTCTTGAGATCCCTAATCGGGCCCCTATCTCCCTCACCTTGAGCCATTCTCTACACCACAGTACTCTGGCCCTCTTACTTCCTCTCATGTGCTCTGTCCAACCCCAGGACTATGGCACATGCTCGTCCCTCTACCCAGAAGGCCTTCCTCTCCCTCACAACACTTCACTGAGCTGATATCAGTGCGTCCTCCAGTCTCTCTTCTGTGCTGCTGGGTGCTCTGTATTTCTCTTTTGTGGCACAGATTCTTAATGTCTGCCTTCCCTGCTACATTTGCATGCATACAAGCACAGGTCAGAGCTCACCCGTGAGTCAGGTTATTTCACTCCATTTTCTACACTAAGTTTGACAACGTAAGCAGGTGCCTTTTCTGTAGTGACAGCTGACCGACTTATATTAAGCAAGGAGTGGTAAGATATCCGAGTGTCATCAGTGCAAAATATCTACCTTACACCTCCAGGCAGGTTTACACTCCCAGATCTGAAGCATCCTGGAGGAGCCAGAAGCCTGCAGAAGTATCCCCTTTCCATATCTTTTTATTATTTAAATTCTAATTATTTGAGCAACAAAGGGCATGGCCATGTCTGTGCTTTCTCCACTCCTTGGCCACACAGGGAAAGCCCGAGACCTGCTCACACTTGGCCAGCGATAGGTCCATGGCATATACATGACCTACATCAGACCAATCACGGGGCTTCTGTGGGATTTTTACATTTCACACTCTAGGAAAAAACTGTCTTCCATCTCTGATAACAAGCTGAAAAAACTGGAAGGCTAACATATACATAGATCATTACATATTTTTCTGTAGATATCATATTTCACAAGTTTAAAAAAACTTTACAAAAGTTGGAAGACAAGCCTGAAGCTTTGGTGATCATACTGGAACCTCATGAACAGCAGGAGAGAATAAGACAAGTAGGCAATAGGTCAGAGAGGTAGAAGACAGAGGGATGTTCTGGCAGCATGGGACATCCAGATCTAGCCATTCCTGAGGCTGGATCCACACTTGCATTTGACTTATCTGAGAAAATGAAGTCCCCTTTTTGGCTTAAGCTAGATTGATTTCAGATTTCTTTTCCCTTAACTGACTAACCACCAAGAAATTAAAATAATACTTCATATTTTATTTATGCCGCATTGTTCCACAAAGAATTTAAAGCTAACATCATTCCTTCATCTCACATTTTCTGATCAATGATTACTTTACTCAAGGTAATCACTCAGTATAACTTTGTAGGATAAGCAAAGCAAGTATAATTCATTCATTTTAGGTTTTGTTATTTTTCCTCTCCTTTTTGTTAATAAGT
This sequence comes from Mustela nigripes, assembly GCF_022355385.1. Lineage (NCBI taxonomy): Eukaryota > Metazoa > Chordata > Mammalia > Carnivora > Mustelidae > Mustela > Mustela nigripes. The sequence continues at coordinate 47,424,103 of NC_081570.1, read as the reverse complement.
TGTGGCTATGAGTGCTAAAAGAGAGAGAAAATTTGGCTGCTTGGATCCAAAAAATTCCCACTATGGGTAATAGTGGGAAAATTCTTACTATGGGTAATTATCCCCCTTTAAGAAGCATATTTTCATGGTACAAAAACACTTGCTCAAATTATTCCTGCGAAGTCATGGAAGTTGAAGACAATCACAGGGTCCTAGGGGGCCTTTCCAGGTTGAAAAGAGATACCAAGATCCTGACTTGCTTCTTAGGAGAACAGACCCCATTGGAAGGAGATAGTGGATATATCTAGTGAGGAAGCGTCCAAATGGTGTTAGAAGAGGCAGGAGGTGAGAGGGAGGAGGCTGGGAAAGCTCTGCTTTCATTCACTGAGATGTAAGAAGAACATGGGAAGTTGGAAACACTGCTGTAAAGCCGGCGACCCGAGTCCCAGTCTGTCTTCTACCAATTCCCAGTTAATACCTTATGCAAGTCAATGAATCTCTTTCAGTCTCTGCCTCTTCATTTGTAAAATGGAGATAATAATTCCTTCTTTCAAAGTGCACATGTATGGACCATGCATATAAAACACACCCACCAGTATCTGGCACATAGTGGATGCTCAAACTGTTTCTCGTTCCCTTATAGGAGTAATGTTCATACTTTATCCTCAGTAAGCAACAAGCCAGGAGGATACACATGCGTGACCCAAGGCAGGATAGTACATGTTGCACTCTGATTCTGCAACCGGACCTTTCCCCATGTGGCCCCCACCACCTTCCATGGCCATGATGCCCCTTATGCTCTTTCTTCTCTCATATGTCATTCCAACCCTCCAGACAGATTGTCCATGGGCCAAATCTTATCCTCTCTACTCTACCTGTATCTCACTGTATTCCAAACAGAATGTTTTCCTGGCTGATTTATTTGCCAATGAGTCTTGCCCTGGAAAAGCTTCTAGTAGTCTCCCTTCTGCAGGGTAGCCCCTCATCCAACAGAGAAAATGAAAGGAAGCAGCAAAGAAAGGCAGAGGAGGGTCTGCGGGATCGGGGAAGAAAATAGGTTACTACCTATATTCTCCTCTAAAATTTTGATGGATTCCTGTCTCACATTGAGATCTTTCATCCATTTAGAGTTTACCTTTGTGTACGGTGTAAGAGAATGGTCGAGTTTCATTCTTCTGTAGATAGCTCTCCAATTTTCCCAGCACCATTTATTGAAGAGACTGTCTTTGTTTCCGTCGCATATTTTTTCCTGCTTTGTCAAAAATTAGTTGACCATAGAGTTGAGAGTCTATTTCTGGGCTCTCTATTCTGTTCCATTGATCTATGTGTCTGTTTTTGTGCCAATACCACACCGTCTTGGTGATCACAGCTTTGTAATATAGCTTGAAATCAGGCAACATGATGTTCCCAAAAGACTCCATCCCCAAATTACCAGAAGTCATACAGCAATTCAATAATATGGCAGGATACAAAATAATGCACAGTAATCAGTTACTTTCTTATGCACTAACAATGTAACTATAGAAAGAGAAATTAGAGGATCGATTCCATTTACTATAGCACCAAAACCCATAAGATACCTTGGAATAAACCTAACCAAAGGAGTAAAGATCTATACTCTAGGAACTACAAAACACTCATGAAAGAAATTGAAGAAGACACAAAAAGACAAAAAAATTTTCCATGCTCCTGGATCAGAAGAATAAACATTGTTAAAATGTCTATGCTGCCCAGAGCAATCTACACTTTCAATGCCATCCGGATCCAAATACCAACGGCATTTTTCAAACGCTGGACGAATTTTAAACATAGATCTCTATGTACTAGCTTGCTTGGAATGTTCAGCAAGTGATAGGATCCATTAAGCAGCCCCTCTACTCCTCGTCTCCATCCAGCCCCTCCTATATAGGTATCAATATCATCCAGTCCCAGATACATCTTTAAAGGATCCTAGTTTTCTGTAAACTGACTTGCAAGAGAAATCTCTGTACCTTCCACCCACTGGTTGTGGTCCTTCTTGTCCAAGACATAAAATAATCCCAGACTCCTATAGCTGGTAGCCCCTCATGTAGAAGCAATGCATTTCATGCTTTTTCCTTCCTCCCCCACTCCCCATCCTCCACTGGCAAATATACCTGAGATCTCCTTAGACATTCTTATAGTTCCTCCAACTATAGCCAGACTGCTAAGACTTTAGGATCCAGGTCGGAGTCATCTGAATTTGTTCTACTTTTCCTTCTTCATGAAGTGCCTAATTCTGAACAGTGCTCTAACGGGTCTGACCAGAGTAGGATAATCATTCCCACCTGTCCCTACCTTAGTAAACTCTTAATAATATGGTACAAGATCTCAAGCGGTCTTTTGTGCTTGTGTATTATGGGTCATCTACTTAGGTACCTGGCACATTTTAGGCTTTCAGTAAACTCTCACTGGCTGACCAGATGCATGCATATACAGATCTGTTATGCGGGGTGGAGCATGATATTCTTTTTTTTTTAATATTTTATTTATTTATTTATTTGACAGACAGAGTTAACAAGTAGGCAGAGAGGCAGGCAGAGAGAGAGGGGAAAGCAGGCTCCCTGCTGAGCAGAGAGCCCGATGCGGGGCTCGATCCCAGGACCCTAGGACCGTGACCTGAGCTGAAGGCAGAGGCTTTAACCCACTGAGCCACCCAGGAGCCCAGAGCATGATATTCTTGAAAGTACAATCATAAGAAACAAGGACATTGTACTGGGTTGTATAATCCCCAGTTATAATTCCCAGTTTGGGGTTCCAAAATTCATGTCCACCTAGAACCTCAGAATGTGACTTTATTTGGAAATAGGGCCATTGAAGATAAAATTAAACCAGTTAAGATGCGATCATACTGAAAGGAAAATTCTCTATTTGGAAAACAAACACTGCATCTTATAAGAAGAGGAAACAGAAGAGGCATATACGCCGAGGGGAGATGATGTGAAGGTGCTCAGGGAGAACACCCTGTGAAGAGACTGGAGGACTGCAGTGGCGAGTCAGGAAGGCCAAGGACCGCCAGCCACCACCAGAAGCTAGGAAGAGACCGCGGATGATAACCCCTTGGAACCTTCAGAAAGAGCATGATCCTGCTGACACCTTGATTTCATATCTCTAGCCTCCAGAACCAACAGAATACATTTTTGCTGTTCTAAACCACCCAGTTTGTGGCAATTTGTTATAGCAGCTGCAGGAACTGAACACAGATAGAATAAATGTTTCACTCTTCCTTTCTTGTATTCAACCTGGGAGGATTCTATAAGCATATTGAAGAATATTTAACAAAGTTAGGAGAGGGTTCAAATCATGGTTTTATCGTGTGACCCTAAAAAGTAATCTCACTTCTTTGATCCTCAGTTTGATCACTAGCAAAACAGAGACACAAATATACAGCATGCAAAATTAGTTTAGGGACCAAGAGTGATAAAGAATAGGAAAGTGCCTTACAAACTATAGAAACTTTTCAGGTATCAGTTATTCCCCCCCCCCACACCTTTTTTTTTTAAAGATTTTATTTATTTATTTGACAGAGAGATCACAGTAGACAGAGACGCAGGCAGAGAGGCAGGCAGAGAGAGAGAGAGGGAAGCAGGCTCCCTGCTGAGCAGAGAGCCCGAAGTGGGACTCGATCCCAGGACCCTGAGATCATGACCTGAGCCGAAGGCAGCGGCTTAACCCACTGAGCCACCCAGGCGCCCGCCCTCCCGCCTTTTTTAAAAAAGATTTTTATTTATTTATTTGACAGACAGAGATCACAAGCAGGCAGAGAAGCAGGCAGAGAGAGGAGGCAGCAGGCTCCATGCCGAGCAGCCATGACCTGAGCTGAAGGCAGAGGCTTTAACCCACTGAGCCACCCAGGCGCCCCTCCCCCTTTATTTTTTCTTAAGTAGGTTTCTCTATAGATCTGCCTATTTTACTTTCCCCCACCAAAAACAAAACAAAACAAAACAAAACAAAACAAACAAACAAAAAAGCTCATGAATATATTTATGAATTCTACTATTTTGTTGATTTTTGAGTTTACTTATTATCCTTGTCTTTTTTTAATTGTCTTGTTTTTCTTCTAAGTATGGCAGTGAAGGCAATGGAGTCCAAAATTATTCAAACAATAATGTGTCACATGTGTAAAATACTTTACAATTCACAAAACTCTCCTGTGTGTGAGCTCTCTTGATGCTCAGGGCAGATCTGTGAAGAAAGCAAATTAGGGACTATTATCCCCATTTTGCAAAATAGGTGCTTAGGGTTCAAAAGACATTCTAATTTACCCAAGGTCAAAAAAAAAATCTAGTAGATAGTTGGAACAGAATTAATCCCAAGTTTCTGACTCCCCATTCTAATTTTTTTTTAGGCTACAGTTACTCTAAACTGATTTGGGTACTCATGATAGAAATCTCTGCACTCATTCATCAGTTTCAAAGGCTAGATATTCACTCACCACACATCCTTTGTGTACCCACATGCTTGGAGATACACATGAAGATGGAGTCCCTACCCCTAAAGAGCTCACAGAAAAGTAACCTGATTATTATAATGTGCATGACAACTTATATTTGCCACAAGTGCCAAGAAAGTGAAGATAAATAATAAAGTTGATAATAAGTCACATTTATTGAGAACTCATGTCTCTGTTTCTGTTTCTGTTCTAAGCACATTGCATCTGGGGTGAGTAACATTATGTACCATATTGCCCAGTGTGTAACAAGAGTTTAAGTCGGCAACCATTATTTTTACTATGATTTTTAAAAATAAGATCCGGGGTTGTTATCTGAAAAAAAAAGAAAAATCAGGGGGGCAGAATATTTAAATTTTATATTATCCAGAGCAACACAGTAGAGTAGAGGAGCAACTAGCCATCTGGGGAACTGGGAACTGAGGGGGAGATGTTGGAGTGGAGTCTTCAGGAATAATTGAGGACTTGCAGACAGGGAAGGGAGGAACATTCCAGACAGGGCAGGAGCACTTGCAAAGACCTGGGCCCGGAACAGAGGGAAGGGAGAGGCAAGGAGAGGAGGCATTGCCCTTTGGGCAGCCAGAGACAACATACAGAAGAGGAAAAGGAGGTGGTTTCCAGCTAGAAAGCAGCAGAGGGTGGGGCTCTCCCTGTGCCTGACCCAGGCACTGAGGGTGAGGCCCAGATTTTCCAAGGCTATTTGTTTGTAGGTTACATTTTTCCTGAACAGAATCCAAATTCCTTTGTTTTCACAAAGAGCACCATAGTTTCCAAAGAAAAGAAAAAACAGACTTCTTGGTCCAAGGGCTTTCCCTGAGAAATATCCTAATGGCTGCAGGCCAAGAAAGGGTTCCACCAAGCGTTGCACTCCGAGAACAATAGAGCAAGAGGCTGGAATCTTCTTCAGCGCCTACAAGAAAATGGGACTTCGAAGTCATTCCCCGGGAGATTTTTAAATATAAGTAATATGTCCTGTTGGTTCTGCCCCAACCAAACCCTCCTACTTGAAGTTCCCAGAATACTGCATGCAGTGTGAAAAGTCTATGCTTTGGCAGTCACCGTCACTTACACTGACAGTCCTTCCTCCTCTTCCCTTTAGATGAGGCCAGCCTAAAGATTCCTCCTCCATCAGCCTTCCCTGACAACATCCCCCAGATTCTTGTCCCTACACCAGGGTCAGTGGGTGGGTGAGTGGATGGCCTTGACTTCAGTGCTGATACAGACCCATGGAGCCACCTCTGCCTCTGCCGGCAGTCATGCCACTGCCCTGAAAGTATAGCACATCTTCCCCGCTAACCACTCCTACCCCATCTTTTGTTAATTTTGTGAGCCAGTGATGGACCAGACACAGAAGGTAGGAGCAGTCCGCCCTGGGTGCAGATGATAAGGGGTACAATATTTGTAGCAAACTTTAACAAGTAAATAATTTTAAAATTATTTTTAAGAAGTCCACTGGTTTGGTTTTTTTTTTTTAAGATTTTTTAAATTATTTAATTGACAGAGAGATCACCAGTAGGCAGAGACAGAGAGAGAGAGAGAGAGAAGCAGGCTCCCTGCTGAGCAGAGAGCCCAATGCGGGGCTCAGTCCCAGACCCTGAGATCATAACCTGAGCAGAAAGCAGAGGCTTAATGCACTGAGCCACCCAGGCGCCCCAATAAACCCACTGTTTTAATTGTCACCATGTGCAGGCAATTCTGAACTATGTCAAAGACAAAATGTTCTTCCTCTCTGGGGCAAAAAGTATGCGGCAAAGGGCACATCTCCCTTGGTCTATCACTCATGGGAAAACTTTCCAGTTCCTGCTGTCCAGGGAGAGAGCCTGCTGTCAGTGATGGAAAGTGATGTGGGGCAGAGCCTCTCGTCAGTCACCAGTTACCCAGTACGTTATGCTGTGGGCCAGGTATCACTTTACACCTATTTTACCCAATCTTCCCACTGATCCCAAAATATATGCACCTATCTTTGGTTGTTTGTAGATGAAGAAACTGAGGCTCAAAGCGGTTAAGTGATTTGTCGAGGGTTCTACCACAGGGAAGTAGGAGAGAGAAATCCGGACCAGATCTGTGCGGCCCGACATCCCTGCTCTCTCGCCAGTGCCTAGAAGAGCATACGCACCCCACACCAGGGGCTAGAACTCCCAGCCACACAACCTCTTCTTGGGGACTTCATAGCTTAACGGAGAAAGGAACTTGTGCAACTCATGATTCAGCTTAGCATGTGACAAATAGCTTTAGGAATAAGCCAGACCAACCCCTCACTGCGGCCACCTCTTTGTTGATTTAAATCTCAAGATCCAAGAGGAGGAAGAGGGTTGGCCAGAGAAGTAATTAGCCACCGATTGGACTTCTACCAGACGCTCTCCTGGAAGCACACCCTTGTTCTCCCGCTGGAGTCTTAGCACAAATACCTGTGAGGTGGGTCTCATTGTCCTGAGTTCTTTGAGGATTCTCAGAGGAGTTAAGTGACTAATTCAGGGTCACACACCAGCTAGTAGCCAGCAGGGCCCAGACTGAAGCAGAAGGCTCTCTGACTGAGAAGCCTGTGCTCTGGGCACAGCAGCACCCTGATGGGGAAGGAGTGAGGAAGAGCCACAATCAAGGTCTTCTCAGGGAGGAGGCAATGTAGTAACGACAGAAAGGATTAAGGAAGAGGAAATAACAGTTCGTTAGCTTTCTCTGGGGACTCTACCATTTATAAGATGCTTTCCCACGCAGAGTCTCATTGAATCCCCATGGATTTGGCAATTGGGTATTACCTCCATTTCACATTTGAAAAAAATGGAGACTTTAATAAAGCTGTATGATTTTCTTTCTTTTTTTTAAGATTTTATTTATTTGTTTTTGAGAGCAAGAGACAGAATGAGAGTGAGCGTGAGTGGAGGGGCAGAGGGAGAAGTAAACTCCCCACCAGGCGGGGAGACCAAAGTGGGACTATATCCCAGGACCCTCAGATCATGACCTGAGCGGAAGGCAGATGCCTAACCGACTGAGCCACCCAGAATTTTCTGGAGCTCATATTAGTTCGTTGCCAAAAGAGTGCAGAGGGACTTTATCACATTTGTTCCGTGCATTTATTCACAAACAGGTGCTTTTGCACCTTGTATCATGTGATACTTGAAACACCCCAAGGAGGTAGGTCAGGCAAGTCTGAAGCTCTGCAGTTAACAGAAGAAGAAGTAGAATTCAGAGAGGCTGGGGCACCTGGGTGGCTCAGTGGTTTAAGCCACTGCCTTCGGCTCAGGTCATGATCTCAGGGTCCTGGGATTGAGTCCCGCATCGGGCTCTCTACTCAGCAAGGAGCCTGCTTCCCTCTCTCTCTCTCTCTCTGCCTGCCTCTCCATCTACTGTCAAATAAATAAATAAAATCTTTAAAAAAAAAAAATTCAGAGAGGCTGAGGGACATACCCAAGAGCTGCAACGGGAGCCAGAGCACAGGTCCTTAGAGAAGCCTACCTTTCCTATCAGCCCACGTGGAACAGACCGTTTATTTACTCCTTGTGCACCAAACTTAAGCAGGGTTCCCGTCGCTTGGGAGTGAGCCTGTCTCTAAGAAGCCCCACTAGCATATTGGATATCCAGGTTACCCCTCCCTCTAGAAGCTCTTAGATCCCCCACTGGTGCTACCTCCTAGTTTTGACAGTAAAAGGCAATTCTTGGGGAGCCTGAGTGGCTCCGTTGGTTGAGCATCTGACTCTTGGTTTTGGCTCAGGTCATGATCTCAGGGTTGTGACACAGGGCTCCACGCTGGGCCTGGAGCATACTTAAAAGATTCTCTCTCTTTTTTTACCTCTGCTCCTCCCTCCCCTCCCCACTCCCTCTCCTTCCTCCTCCCCCTATTCCCCCCCCCCCCACTCCCCCATGCACTGACTTGTGCTCTGTCTCTTAAAAAAAAATAAAAAATTAAAAATTTTTTAAAAAGCAATTCTCTCAGAACTGCCCTTTTAAAAAGTTCTCCTTGGGTTCTAAAGAAAGGTATAAAATTGCTCCTCTACAAACACATTTCAAGGTTTCTTGACCAAGATACTATAATTATAAGAAATAAAACAAGGAAAGTAAAGGCTGAATAATTTACAAAGCAAGAATATCAGGTATGCACTATCTTGGGCCAGAATTCATTTGGTTCCTGAAAAACAAAAGTTAGCATGTTTGTGCTTTCAGAGACATCGTAGGCAGTCAGGGACCCCCAAAGACAAGGCAATGTGGTGGTAAGTGTCTAAGCTGAGTAAGTGTACTAAAAGAGAAAAATCAAGGCTCAGAGAGGTTAATTAATTAACATGCTGAAGGTCACCTGGTGCTCCGCAGGGTTGAAAATGAAGATGGAATCTGCCTTGATGTTGTTTCCCTGCTCTTTTGGAGTAAAGTGTGTATTTATCTGCCCCTCCAGACTGAGTAAAAGCAATGCCCAAGACCGCAGACTGCCTGGGCAGCTTGGGCCCCTGGTTCTCCCTTAACTGTCCTGGATCCCATAATCCCTATAGTCGGAATGTTGCACGTGTGAGGCAGCCCTGAGACAAAAGAGCTTCCAGATCACCCTCTTTTATTCTGCCTTATTGTATCAGATAATGTCACTGTTCCAACCACATTCCCTTGGGATTCTTTTGAATTGTTTCCCAGGGTGGGGGGGGGGTGCCCCCACCTCTGTGCGCCTCCACTGACCAGTGCCAGCAGCTACTCCTGGGGAAACCACCAGGTGCCACAGCTCCCTGGCCTTGGGTGGGGATGACTCTGGGATGTATCCCACACTCCAGAGACCCCCCACCCCCCAGGAGAGTAAGCTGAACCTCCCTCCCCCTGCAGGTGGCATCTCAGTGTCATCCTCAAACTTCCAGTGAAAGTAACTTAGATTTCAGTTAAAACAACTGTAGGATGGATTAGACAGATTCCTTTATAAAGAATAAACACTAAAATGTCATCTATTTGACACTGAAAATCATTCTTCGTTGTTTTTTGATCACTGAAACTCATTTTAAAAATCAAATTGTTCTTATATTTCGCTCCATAGACCTCCATTTGTTGCCAACCAAAAGCTATCAATCAAAATATGACCAAGGTGTGCAGTCTAGTTTCCTGGCTGATCAACCACGTTCCATTCATTCACTCGTTCACTCACCCACAGCAGAGCTGAACTCAAAACAAGCTACCATGGCTCATCCTATCTCACCTACCAAATTATCACCTGACCCCAGCAGCTGTCACTGAGAACAACCCAAGACCTACCCCCAGACATTGTCCCTGCTGTCACTTCAGCCATGGTTCCTCAATGTACCCAGTTGTTTCTGCCTCAGGGCATCTTCTCTTGCTGCCAGCTCTGCCTGGAATGAACTTCCCACAAATCTCTACCTGGCTCTCTCCCTCATGACATTCTGGCTTCTACGAAATGTTGCTTCTTCAAAGAGCCTTTCTTGACCTCACCACCTAAAACTCATCTGCCCATCCCCCACTCCACCCAACTGTTATGGTCTTGGTCCTTCTTCATAATATTTATTACCAGTTGAACTGATATATTTATTAATTACTTATTTATTGTCTTTCTCCCCCAGGACAATGTACATGTCCTGAGAGGAGATCTTTTGTCTACCTTGCTCACTGCTATATCCATGATGTCCAACTAGCACTTGGGGGACAGGAACCAACATTTTTGGAATAAAGAAAGAATTAATGAAAAACAAACAAACTTTTTTCTCCCTAGCCTCTTGTTTATAAAATAAAACCTTGTCAGGGTTAGATTACAAAAGGAAAGGTCTGGAATCTGGGACATCTACACCTTCAATCCCATGAGGAAGTCTCTATTCTCTACCTCAAGAACCTGCAGTGGCTCCCTATTGCTTCAACAGGGGACAGTTGTCCATAAGAGCTTATACCATGGGTGAAGTCTTAAGACTATTACAGTAAAATAACCTGACAGTGACCTGTGTGTATATGTGTATATATTTAGTTCATATACATTTACTAAATGCTTGCTGTATGCCAGGCACTCCGCTGAAAGAATATAAAGATGTGGTTCAACCCCAACCACCATAATTTTGATAGTAGTGGTGGTGGATGCCCAAGGAGGCCAAAAATGGTAAGAGAGAATGACAGAGCCAGAGAGAGAGAGAGGCTTGCGAACAACACTTAAGTGTTAATAATACCAGGAGATACTTCTACATAGGCAGGCAGGGAAAAGGAGTCAATTACATTTGTCTGGTTATAGGAGGGGTCCAAAAGACTTCCCTGAGGGAGCTGCATTTCAGCTGAATCCTAATGATGGGAGCTCACCCACCAAACGGGAGAGGATGGGGAGTGAGGGCTTTCAGGCAGAGGAACAGTCTGAGCAAAATCCAGGAGGGATGACACATTTGGGAACTATAGAGGACAAAGTTGACTAGAAGTGTGGACCATGACAGACCCAACTGAGAGGTGGTAAGCAGGGTGTTTAGACAAAAGACACAGCACTTGGAGTCAGACAGACCTGAGTTCAAGTGCTGGCTGTGTCATGAGGGAGTCACTCCTCTCTGGGCTCAAGTTCCCAGAAGTAAATGAGCTGGGGGTGGGGGTCAGATCAGCAACTCTGCACTGGAGACAGAGGTGAGGAGCTAGAACCAGAAGCTCCAAGGAAGCTAATTTTGCCTAAAAACAAAATGCTGAAAACTTTGTCCTTTTGCTTTGATTTGTTTTGAATCATTATACTTAAATTATTTTTAATCTGAAATTATCATTAAAAGGATGTGAGCATGTTGTTTATTGAGGGTGACCTGGGTTATAAAAGAGGCAGAGAAACCCTAGCGGGGCTGATCTTAAAGACCCCTCTGCCTCTAGCCTCCAGTCCGAAGATGACCGACAACTAGGCACACAGGAAAAAGCAGAGTGGTGCCATGACTCAGACACTGAACTTGGAGTCAGACCCAAATTCCAACTCAGACTCTTCCCCCTTATTCTCTGGTGAGATAGGCAAGTGTCAACTTCTTCCACAGCATATTTTTCCCCACAGGCTTATTGGGAGGTTTATTTGAAACCACTGAATTCCAAGCAACTGGCACATAGTAGGTGCCCACATCAGCTGAGGGTAAAGTCTTTAACTGCAGCCCAGTCTTCAATTTAAACAGAGGCCCCTTGAGTGCCTACTACACTCTGAATGCTCCCCGAAGGCCATCTCATTTACAAGGAGATCAAGATTGAATACTATGTCATCAATCGAGTTCCCTGAATTTGTCTAAAGGTGGTTTTGACCCTTTAGAATGCTTCCAGGATGAATGATGGGAACTTAGGGTACGCTGCCTGGAATCAAAGCAGGCTTAAAACCTTTCTAAAATTTAAAGCTGTTTTTTATTACTCTGGAAACCTACCCACTGCACGCTCTTATTTCTAACCATCATGTCCCCCTCTCCCCACTTTCCACATTTTAACTCAAGGCTTCAAATGCAAAAGCCAAGCTTGAAGTGATCATAACATTTAAGCGATTAATGTAACGACAGCTTATACTCGCCTCCTCGTAGGAAGATCTACATTCTCTATTTAATGGCTTGAGCCATTTACAGCAAGAGCTAGCACAGGGACCCCACAGAGGGAGGGGAGGAGAGGGAGAATTCTGCAGCTCTGACCAAAGGTGTTGTAGTCATAAGCTAGCTGGGAAATGATTAAGTGATAAATACAGTAAATTCACCCTCAGTTCTGGGAACCCCACAGTGCAGACAGTAATTCTCAGAGGCAGAAGCAATTATTGTTAAAAGGTCTGAACCTTAAGGGTGGCTGTTTCAGTCTATTTAATTGGAAGATCACTAAATGCAGATAAGGAGGAACTCAGGTGTGGGAAGCACCTACGGACACCAAGGACTATCACCTAAAATACCTAACGTCTACATTTCATGGAAGTAGTTGTAGCTAGAACCCCAAACAGACAGGAAGAAGGAAACAAACAATGTTGAGTACTTCCTGTGTACCAGGAACACATGATACATACATACACATGTATGTATACATGTGTACATATGTATACATGTGTACATACATAAAATATAATGAAATGTGTTTGGGGCTTAAGCATACCTAACGAAGGCTAGTAATCTCAGAAAGGACTCCCTGACCTTTGTTAAGGAAGTGACTGCTTGTTGTTCTTCCTGAATGTACCTCCATGGTCTAGCATAATGTGTGGTACATCCAGTAGGAGTCAGGAACATGGAGGGTGGAGCCAGATTTTGTGGATGCATACCCTACTCAGTAGCTGTGTGACCTTCAGTAAGTAACTCAACCTCTCTGTGCCTTGGTTTCCTACTTGTGAAATAGGAGAACAGTGATACCTCCCTCATACTGTAATTGTAGCATTAAATAAGCTAATAAGTGCAAAGTGCTTAAGACATTGCTGGCAAACAATAAAAGTTGCACACATAAACACTTGTGGACTTGCCAGATACTGGGGAGCTCATCTGTCCTCACCCCCACCCTGTGATGTAAAGTATAATAAAGTTCCCTTTTCCAGGTGGGGTAACTGAAGAAAGTACACCTGCCAGGTCAGCTAGTTCCTAATTGGCCCAACTTAAATTCCTACCCAGGCCCGCCTAACATTAAGGGGAAAACATACCATTTAATTGTTTTTTTGTTTTGTTTTGTTTTGTTTTTAATATTCTAGGCCTTCACAGATAGGAAGGCATTTACTTCTCATAGCAATTACATGACATAAGGGTTGCTTACCCCCATTTTACGGACGCAGAAACTGAGAGTGAGAGCTCAAGTCATTTTCTCAAGGCCGGGTGGTTTGCCTGACACACTGTCCGTCCCAACAGAAGGAGAGGGCCTCTGGTCCCAGGTGCCTGGGGCAAGCGCTGGCATGTCTTCCTCGCCCCTGCTGGGACTAGGGGTCCGGGCGGCGGCTCCTGAGCAGGGGATAGTTCTAATGAGCCTTTCGCAGGGCACTGTCCTGGCGCTGGGGTCCTGCGCATGTCCCCTCTCCCCTCCAAGGAAGGAAGCATCCCATGCGTTCCCACTGCTGGACCCGGCGGTGGCCCCGCCTCCGTCGGCGGGGCTGGGCTGTCCACCCACCCTCCCAGCGGGTCGCCAGTGTGTCCCTTTCGCTTTTAGCCCCAGCAGCTCTCCGGTAGCCTGCGGATTACACAGAATAGCCCCCACTTGGCTGGCTGAGTGACAAAACGCAGCAGTAATTGTCCTGATGAAACCTATTTGCAAACAGGGCTCCCCTCCAGCAGAAAGCACCCCAGGGCAGGGAGTCCGGAAATCGCTGTTCTCCCGCCCCCACCCCTCCCCCTCCCCCGTTTCTGCTCCCCTTGTGGCTAGGTTCCAGCCTCAGTTTGCCCATCTGTGTAAATGGTGTCAACAGTGCTTCTGCCCCAAAGATCGAAAGGTGAAGGGTTTGGAAACAGCCTGAATTTCTTTGAAGTCCCCTCTTTTCACCGAAAATGATATATTAGGGTTTTAGATTCTTTTCCACCATTACTTGTTTTACTACGAATCTATACTTTTTAATTTGAAAAGGAGTAAAATTGCCACCCAGGAAAAATAATCTTTGGTTTATCCTGTGGTTCCCGGCCCCCTGTTTGAAATCTTCAAGGAAGCTCTGGAAGGCCCTTTCAACTCCCGCTGTTAATCTGATTCGTTGTGGTTATTTTTTATTGTTTTTCTTTACCGTTAAGACCTTTTATGAGCTCACTGATGACAGGTGGGGTGGGGAAAGACTGCGTTTTGCAACCAGATATGTTCGGTTAGAATTTCTTGTTCTGCCATTTTTTTTTTTTTTTTTTTGCCTGTGGACCCTCATCAAGCCAATTAAACCTCCTGAGCCTCATTCTCGCGTCTTTAAAATGGGGAGAATACTCCTGGCAGGTTTGGTTATTTGTCAAGGGCTTGCCTGGTGGTCAAGGGATGGGGATGCTAAGGGGTCCGGGTTCTGAGGGTCTAAGCCTGGACTTCTGCCCTCGTGGGCTCCTCCTGGCTGCCCCGCGAGCCACCCGCCCAGCCCCAGTGCTGGGCGCGCCGGCTCCCAGGCTCCCAGGCTCCCAGGCTTCCAGGGCTGCGGGTGGCACCGGTGCCGCCTCCTCCGCCCGCCCACTCTGCCCGCGGGACCCGCGGCGACCTGCAGGCGGAAGGCCGTGGCTTTATTTACACGGAAAGCAGCCGGTGGAGGCTGGCCATGTATGGACGAAACGCTGGCGGGCTGGCACCAGCGCCGGGGGAGGCCTTCTCCTGATAGGAATCTGAATAAATCAACAGGCGAATGAAAGAATGCGTTGAAAGCCATCACAGAAACACGACCCACAGGCGGCCTTCGGAATCAGCCCACAGGCCCCGTCCCATTTGATAGTTTGGCCTACTGAGGCTCGAATGATTCGCGAGTTACTGCCAGCCAGGCCTCCTGCCTCCCAGACCGCACTGTCCTCGGGTCTCCTGTGTGGCACGACTTCGGGTTGAACAGGCAGTAGGATCTAGACCCTAAGCCAAGGAGGGGAGGAAGGCCCCCACCACCCCCCCCCCCCACACACACCCCGCTTTATGAGCACCAACGACGTGCTAGGCACTGTTCATGTGTTATTTTGTCGACCTCTCACACCACGCTTTGAGGAAGGTCCTCCTATTTTTCATCTGGGGAAACTGGCTCAGAAAAGGGGTCACTTGCCTAAGAACACAAAAAGCCTGTAGGGGGAACAGCTGGGATTCAAGCACAACTCTGTCCCAGGCTCTTCCCACCCAAACGTGCTGCGGGGGAGGCCCCAGGGTAAAGCACAAAATGCGGGGCTGCGACGTCAGGAGAGCCGCACGATCACCCGGCTGTTTCGGGGAGCCGCCCCTTCCCTGGTTTTCTTTCCCAGGCAAACTGGGTGTCCAAAGCCTCCTCCAGTTGTACCTGTCAGCTGATTCGCCGCTGCCCCACCCGATCGCCTGATTTAGCAGCCGGAAGTTGCACTCCCGGTGACCGCTGACCCAGAGCCCCTAGTCGTTTCATTGCCAGAGCTAATGTCCTGGCTGGAAGACACACAGGTGCGCCCAGGGCGCGCATTTCTCCGGTCCCCGCCCGAGTTACTGCCCGAGTTACCACGCTGCATCCGGTCCGGGAGCAATTGAAACTGGTCCAGCCGCCCCTTTCCCGACAGGGCCCCGCCCACGCCCACCCTGCGGAGGCTCAGAACAGCTTTCTTCACTTTCCCTGGCCCAGCTCTCCTGCCGGGGGCGAGGAATGGAAGCTGGTTGCTCAATGTGCCTGAGGATTGTTCTGGTTCTCATGCGATTTGTCGACCAACCACAGGGGGCCGGGGGACTGGGGGGGGGGGGTGGCGGAGGGGCGGGGTGCAGCTCAAGCCACCCAGCAGGTACTGAGGCTTGCACACCCAGGTCCACTGAGCAAGCCCTTGGGGTTCCTGGTGTGACATCTTGGCCTTGTGCATGGCCCTCCAGAGTCAAATCCAATGGAGAAAGTGGGTAGGATGTCCAAGGCAGCCTTAGCCCTCTAGGTCCATCCAGCCAAGGGGGAGTGTGGGAGGCTGGTTTGGGGCTTGGCCTAAGGCTGGTTCACTCTCCTCTTCGTGGCCCTCCATCAGCAAATGCCCAATATCTCCAAGAACTTCCCCTGAAGCCTCAGTTCCTTTGCTTTAGACCTCTTGGCCAAGAGGAAGGCTTGAGCAGAAAAGCCAGTCAAGTGACAGAAGGAACTGACTCACAGATATTTTTCTAGTACTAGGCACTGTACTAGGCCCTGGGGATACCACCATGACCCAGACCCGGTTCCTACCTTCACCCTGTCCCAGACTAGTGAGGCATCAGGCAAGGAACAGGTCACTTTCATCTGGGGCAGGGAACCATTTCTCAGAGTGCTTCTGGGAGAAAACCCTAAACTGGCTGGGAGGGAGAGGTGGGAGGCATTAGAAGAGACTTTCTCAGATTGCAGACACTACCCTTTTCCTTCCTTCTTCCACCTTTCTGCATGCATTTCTGGATTACCTGAATCATGCTAAGAGCTCAGGGAGCAGCTGGTAGTTTTCAAGGGACAGCACATCATGGTTGTCATGGTGTAGGGGTTAAAACTCTAGAGCTCTGGCTGTAGCCACTTACTTTGTGCTGGGTGATTTGCATAATTTCTCTGAATTTCAATTTCTTCATCTGTAAAACAGGGTTAGTGATAATACCGGCTTCATAAGAATAAGGCCTGGCCTAAGGTAGGCATCAGTGAGTAGAATCTATTGTATTATTTCGTTGTGGTTCACATGTTTCTTCTGATCGCCCGACGACACCCTACAGCACAGGTAAGTTCAAACCCATTTTACAGATGAGGAAGCTAGCTTGAACAAATCAGCAGGATTGCCCATGCCTGGTAAGTTTTCAAGACCAGGACCCTGGGGGACGAATGGGCTCCTCATGGAATTCGGGGAGATATTTTGACCTCCACCTGCCCGCCCTGAAACTCCAGATGACTGGCTGAAACGGAACTGTCTGGGGAACTTCCTTTGACCTAAATCCCGTCAGCTATCTCGGAACAGCAGCCAGAAATACAAAGAGCCCTGCCCACAGCACTTTTACCCCAAAAGGCACTCCATGCCAGGGGATTTCTCTTTCAAGGACTACTTTAAAAAGGGGAATGATAAATGCTAACTGGACACCTACTATGTGCCAGACACCATACCGGGCATGCTCCTGCGGGTTATTTCACTTCCTGTGGGGAGGGAGAGGAGGAGGAAGGGGATCAGGAAGAGGAGGAGGTAAGAATCAACTTGCCCCCACTGCTCTCTATAATATAACTTGACATATGTACCTATAACCCTGAATGTTCCTTCTAAAAATGCAAATACAGTGATGTTACTCCAACTCCCCCACTTCAGATATCTTAGGGGTCACCCACTGCCTTTACACAAAGTCCACGCTGCAGAAAGGCATGCTCAGCCAGCCACGTGATCGCATCTGCTGTGCCCATTTATCTTCTAACCTCCGCACATGCAATTCCCGCTTCCTAGAATGTTCTTCCTAGCTCCTCGCTTTCCTTTCCTATTTTTTCCTTGATTAAAAAAGATTCATCCTTCAGCTCTCAGCTTTAGATGGCACCTCCTCCAAGAAGCCTTCTTGTCCATCCAGACAAGGCTAGGCCTGTCTCTACTGTATTGTAAGTGCTTCCTTAATGGCCTGTCCCACTAGATGGTGAGCTACTTAGGGACAGGGACGATGCTTTGTTCTGGCGTCCTCAGCACCAAACATGGTGTGGCTCATTAAATACACTCAGTAAATGTTGCATGGATGGATGAGAAAAGGTTGAGCATGAAAATTATTCCCATTTAACAGAGGAGAAAGCCAAGTCTCAAAGAGGGCAAAAATGCCTATCTAAGGTCAGATAGCTGGTTAAGGGGTGAGTTAAGCTAGAGATAAATCCCTGCCAATTCACTCAGTGTTCAGTCACCATTTCACTTATATTAATGATAATACAGGGGCACCAGTGTGGCTCAGTCAATTAAGCATCTCTTAGTTTCAGCTCAGGTCATGACCACAGGGTCTTGAGATCAAGTCCTGTGTTGGGCTCTAGGCTCAGCACAGAGTTTGATGGAGATTCTCTTTCCCTTTCCATCTCCCCCACCTCCACCTACTCCCTCCACCGCTCCTGTGTGTCCTTTGGTGAGCTCTCCCCAAATAAATAGATAAGTCTTAAAAAAAAAAAAAAGAAGAAGAAGATAATGCAAACTGCTTCTAAGATTTCTCATCAAAGTTGCTTCTACCACTGGTTTTCAATATTGCACAGAAACAGGACCCAGGTCCTGTTAACATGTGATGTGATAATTATAAACACTAATCATCAAATCGATAGGTAGTCCCAGGTGCCTAAGACATATTATACCTCATAACATCTTCCAGAAGTCAACACTGTGAAGTATTTAACAGATTAAAAAGCTGTTTCAGAGAGGTTCAGTCCTTTGCCCAAGGTTCCATGCCTTCAAATCCAAGTCAGTCTCCAACTCTAAAGTCCAAGTTCTTTCCACCTCCCCAGGCAGCCTCCTGACCATGACCCTGAGACCAACTCTCAAGTGGCCCTTGTGCTCCAACTGGGCCCTTTTCTCTCTTGATGGGATACAGATGAGATTCTGTAACTATTCATGGTCCTCTGGGCTTAGCCCAAGTGTCATATTAAGGCTGGCATTTTTCTCTGGTCACCCTTCTCTTCTCCCTTTGGGTTCCAGCATCTTCCCTGGCTCTACCTCTAGGGAAAAGACAAGGCATGGGAAGCGGTCATTGTTCCTTGTTCCAGTAAATGACCCCCTTGAGAACCAGGCAGGTAGGGGCAGATCCTCACATTCTCAGATGTCTCAATTAACAAACTCTTTTGCAATTATACACACCCTTGGCCAGAGCTCCCACAAACTTTCCTGACTCCTAGGAACTGTTCCCCAACTCTAGGGTCACTCCAAGAGCTTCCTTAAAGTGTCTGCATTAATTTATTTGCTCAATGTGTCTCTTTTAGTGAACAGCGCTCCCCGTGGAGCCCTGACACTTTTTCAACTCTCTGAGAGGAGGGGCTGCCCTGAAAATCTGTTCTAGACTAGAAGGTCCATGAGGCAAGTGCTACCTCCATCACCTGACACATGGTAAGCCCTTAGTAAGTATTTGTTGAACAGCTAAGTAGCTAAATACCAAAAAATCCATTCATCTCTTAAAATTTTCTTCTAGTGCTCCACTTAGAGATAGGATTAGAGCATGTTGAGTCAAAAGAGACCCTAAAGGAAAAAATTACCTACTTGAATCCCCTCATTTTACAGAAGGGGAGACCCAGAGAAAGGAGATTCAGAGTTCTGGGAAGAATCTAAAGTACAACCCAAGCTTCCTGACTTTTGCCCAGTCCCTTCTCTGTGTTGGGACCCTGCTCAAATGTCATAAACATAGTCCCATTTAATCGTCACAGCCACCATCTGGGGACAGGAGAAAGGAAGAAAGTGCAGTACCACTGCCAAACACTACAAGAAAACACTGGGGCTCAGAGGAGAAGTATAGAATACCCAAGGTCACACAGCCATAGTCTGGGGCTTCCTCCACGACAGCCATGCCAAGAGCTCATTCTCCCCCAGTCTCTCTGCCCGTTGCTCTCTGCTTTCATGAGCCTTAAAAGAGATTTGGAAAGAACAGGCCCTAAAGTTACAAAGACCTTCATCTTTATTATTCCCTCCACTTCCGGAAGGTTTGGTCAATCTGCCTGCCCAGTGCAAAAACTAAGACCATTCAGGTATGCAAAACTGCCACCTCTTCAAAGGGCTAGTGGCCCAAATGCTTGTCTCAGAGGCCAGATGGTCTCAAATGGCGCTGAG
Organism: Mustela nigripes; assembly: GCF_022355385.1. NCBI lineage: Eukaryota > Metazoa > Chordata > Mammalia > Carnivora > Mustelidae > Mustela > Mustela nigripes. Next base: position 47,404,399 of record NC_081570.1, on the reverse strand, counting down.
GACATCTCCTTGCTTCGGTGACACTGTAAGTGGGGACTCGGAGTCTTTGGGAGACTATTAGAGTCCATGTCCAATCTCAGAAGTCCTTCTGGACTCTGAGCACAGCAGGCCTTCTTGGTGATAGGCTCATCCACACCCCTGGTCCAACCTTCACTGTCATGGCTGGTGGCACCCCAGCAGCAAAGAACTATCGTTACAGCAGAGAAAAGTCTCCAAAGGAGGCCAGATGCCTTGGGAAAAACACCAAGAGAAAAAAAAAGCCAAATAAGTGAGAACAGCCATGCACTACCCTCCTAACATCACACTCAAGGGACCTGAAGCGAAGATTTTTATCTCTGGGACAAAACACTGCAGTTACTCAGGAATGAAGAGATAAAGCATTTCTTTTTCTAAAAGAGCAGGGGCAGAGTCCATTCACGGCATCCTGGGTCCGGAACTAGAGGGAATTCACAACGTGAATTGAAAAATAAAATATCTTACCAATGACTTGAATGGCCTGCCGTTTGGCCAGCACTGGGCAGGAGCCCCGGCTCTGCTCCACAGCAGCAGAAAGGTCTTGAACAAATGGTGCCACCTTCCTACATTTGTCTCTCAGGGGCTGAGCAGAGATGCTCATGGTGCCTCCTCCGCAGGGTTTGCGGGCATTAAGCAAGGTCATTGTTGTAAGGCACCCAGCACCATGATTGGCACAGAGTGGGTGCTAAACAAATATTAGTTCCTTTTTTTTTTTTTTTTTTTTTTTAAGAATAGGGAATGAATTGTGCTTTGGAAATAGAATAGTCATGGAAAAACCCAAGGGCCCCCCAGTGAAGTAAAGTTCCACCAGGACTAAACAGAGCCATTTCCCAGTCATTTGTTCAAGGACCAGCCCTCACCCATGTGACTGGCTTCCCACACAGAGGGCTTGTATGCTTCCCTTCCTGTTCTCCTTGCATGGGGCCTTGTCAGCAAAAACGCACTTAGCTACTCAAAATGCAATCATTACGACTCACCCAGCAGGCACAGCAACGCGCTGGCTGACATGTGCGTACACATACGAAAAATGCACGCAATGTGAGGCAGCCTGATAATACGTGTGGCTCCTGTCCACGGACCTTCAGCCAGACGGCAGGGCTGCGTGGAGAGAGCAGGAACTTCGCAGCTGGATCCGGGTGGGCCCAGAGCTGTTTCCTTCCTTTTGACAGTGTGATCCGGGGCAAGTCAGTGGAAGGGTCAGTCTGAAAAGTATTACGATACTTAGTGATGGGTCTTGTTGTGAGGATCCTAGGAGACAATGTCTGTCAAAGAATGCTCTAGAACACTTCAAGAGAGTTATTGCAGAACCGCCAAGAATCTGACAGGGGACGGGAGTCCCCTGCTGAGCTCACCTTCTTTATAGTGTTTTACCCAATAAAGTGGCCTCCTCTGTTACTCAACTCCTTTGGGGCTTTTGCCTCTGAGTGGGAAGACTTAGACCCTAGCTGGCTTTGCTCTGCTCTGGACCTCTTTTTGTTTTGCCTCAGTAAATGAGCCAGCCCAGCATCTGAGTGGGAATGCCGTGTTTCCCGCCTACGGTTCTCTCCACCCACCACCGACACTCCCCATTGCCCAGTGCAGCCTGGGGATGGCGGGTCCTCCGAGAAAGCTGCGAAAGAATCAAATTCATCTTCAGCCTCAAACCTCTTCCCCAACTCTCTCCCTCCTTCCTCTGCCTCACCGGGGCCTGGTTGGGTGGGACGACCCGCAGGGAGTGGGAGGGCAGGGACAAGGAAGGGCATGAGAGTGACCCTCTGGGTATGGACCTGGATCCGGATCCTCAGCAGATTATCTGGGAATGGGAACCAAACACACAAACAAAAAAAAGCACTGCAAAAAACGGAAATTCTCTCCCTCCTCTCCTCTTTTTTTACTGGAAAAACTGTCAGGTGGAAAAGGAAGAAAGTGAAATGAAGCAGTCCAGACCTGAGACCGGTTAGAACTTGAGAATCCTATTGGCAACTGTTTTGCATAATGCTTTCCCCAGCTTTGTCTCATTTCAACCTTCACAACGTCTTGGGGAGGCAGATCCTCTTGGCCCATTCTGTGGATGGTAAGACTGAGAATAAAAGAAGCAAAGTCATTTGCCCGAGATCACACAGCAAGGAAATACCAGCTATGGGGCTCAAACCTGAGTCTGCCTTCTCTAGATCCCAGGCTCTTGCTGTAATCGGGGTCATTTTTCCATAGGACCAAAAAGGAATTCTGAGTCCTGGGTCCATCTCAGACTCGCCTCTATCCAGCCCCCCCCCACTGACCATCCATACACCCAAGCAACCTCGGTGGGGTGCACGTGAAGCTACTCACTGCTTCACCAGCTTACACTCGGGATTCATGCACTTCCCTGTGTATGTGAACTGGTTCTTTTAAAAAGACACGACATGACAAATACGATCTTAAAATCCATTGGGACATCACTTCACCAAAGGCTTTTTCTACTTTTTATTTGTAAAAGCCCCCTATACAATTGGACCCCTTGCCTGCCTCTCCAGCCCACCACCCCCACTTTGTGTAGAACCCACAGAGGCCAGGCTCTCCTTCCTCTCTTCCCAGTGCTCTTCCCTCCTTCAGCAGGCGGGCTGCTACGGCCTCATCCCTCCAGCCTCGGGTGAGGCAGTCCTGCCTCCAGGAGTCTTCTCTGACCGCCCCTCCTGCACAGTTGGGACCCAGACCTGCTCAGCCTCCCAGCACCAGGGCCCCCTGCACAGCCCTGCCGTTCTGAGCTGGAAACGCCTGTTTCTCTGTCTGCCGCTACCCGTCTGTGAACTCCTTGAAGGCAGGGCCTGTACTCCCTAATTCCCGGCAGCAAGCTCAGCAGAGGCCCAGCAAGTGTTTCCGGATCAAAGGACGAATGAATGAACTCCCTGCCCACCTTCCAGTAGTGCTTGCCTCCCTCTTGACTGGAAACCCTGCTTTTTGAGCTGTACACTCCGTCCCTTTGCCGAATCCGAAATTCTGGGGCAAGGGTAGGTGGGGAGTGGGGATGCTGTAGTGGGTTAGGTTGAATTATGTCCTCCAAAAAGATATATCTAACCCTCTGTACTTGGAAATGTGACCCTATTTGGAAATAGGGTCTTTGCAGACATCACTACGGATCTCAGGATGAGATCATTTTGGGGTTAGAGTGGGCCCTAAGTCAGCCATGTGAAGGGGGAGGCAGGGGTCGGAGCAATGCTACCATAAGCTGGGGGTGGCAAAGAATGGCTACTCCCTTGGAGCCTTCCATGGGAGCATAGGGTTCTGGGCCTCTAGACCTGTGTGAACATAAATTTCTATTGTTTGAAGCCACCAAGCTTGTGGCATTTGTTCCAGCGGCCCTAGGAAACCCGTATTAGCAGCAACTGTGTCTCTCATGGCTGTGATGTCCCAGTCCCCCCTTCCCCAGGCTCTTCAGAAACCTCGCCAGGCAAATGGTCGGGCCTCTGTGAAAGCCTTATGAGGTACTGAGTCCCGAAGGCCTTGTCTGGATTTGCAGCTGGGTTGCCTATTCTAAAAGTTGACTGAAGCCAATGCAAGGTTATCCCAACCCCACAGTCAGGTAAGTCAGTCAGCATGGGAGGCACTAGCATGCTGCCTGTGAGGTAGCCACTCTATGCTCTACGTGTCACATTCGGTCGTCTTCTGCTCAAGACGTATTCTTTTGTTTTTTTTTTTTTTTAATTACTTATTTATTTGAGAGAGAGAATGAAAGAGAGCATAAGAGGGGAGAGGTCAGAGGGAGAAGCAGACCCTCTGCCGAGCAGGAGCCCAATGCGGGACTCAATCCCAGGACTCCAGGACCATGACCTGAGCCGAAGGTACTTGCCCAACCAACTAAGCCACCCAGGCGCCCCCCAAGACGTATTCTTGAGTATGTTCTCCAGGTCCATCTTCAAGAAGAGGGAACTGAGGCTCGGGGGGGTGGGGCAACCCACTTGAGGTCTCACAGAGCTCCCACTGCGGGTGTTGGGTCTCGAGCCCTGGGCTCCCAGGGCTGTCCCTCACCTCACTAAGCTACCACACTTTGTGACAGGAACAGAATCAGGACAGGGAGAAGGAAGGGGAGGGAGAGGCCAGTGGAGGAAAGGGGTTCAGCTAGCCAACTTTGTGTTTTTGCTTTCCCAGGTTGGGAATAATTAGGTATCCTGCTTCTAACTTTCCATGTGTTGTGGTGGTGTCAGATGTAAACCTTGAGTGATCCTTATCTATGATCGGTATGCATCTGTATGAGCGGAATTAATCATACTGTAAAGCTGCCATGGGAATTCCAGACAGCCCTGAGACCACGGCAGGAAGGACGAGTATGAGCAGGGGCACATCACCGCCACTCACGCAACAACACTGGTCCCAGGGGCGCAAGCGTGAAGGGAGTGGGTCCCTGACGCTCCTCCTCGCTGCTCGTTGCCTTGGTCTGGGTAACATACATGCTGGTCAGTGAGCCATCCAGGCCTGGAGTCACTTGGAGCATTGAAGCGGGCTCTTCCCGGGCATTTTGGAGAGAGGCCACACACTTCCAGGCACACAGGAACTATTTATGGAGTGCCGACTATATGTTGGGCTCTGGGGACACAGCAGAAAGAGATCGTACGGTAATAACATTGTACGGTGACAGCAACGACACGTATCCTGGTGAACATGTCATGATATGGGTACCTGTGGATTTGCTAGGTTCTGTGCCTGACACTAATATAACATTGTATATCAGCTATCATTCAATTAAAAAAAAAAAGAAAGAAAAAAGGGGAGGATCAAAACGAAATCTATTCCTATAAAGCTTAACATTCTACTGGGGGCAGGAGGAGAGAGAAAATAAAAGTAAATACATAAATACATACTATTTCACTGAGAAGTGAGAAGGACAGTCGAATGGGGGATTGGGAGAGACTGGGGGTGCCATGTCATGAAGGTCATTAAGGAGTGCCTTCCTGATAAAGTGACAGGTGGGCAGAGGCCTGAGGAGGGGAGAGTGAGGTCTGCGGATCCTTGGAGGTGGAGGGAACTGCAACTATGAAAGACCCAAAGGTAGAATGTGCTTAAAAAGTTCCAGTAATGGTCTGAGGCTGGAGCCTCTATTCATGGGAGGAATCTGAAGCCCAGAGAAGTTAAGTAATTTCTCCAATGTCACACAGTCAATATGGGAGTGCTGGAATCAGAGTCGAGAGATTGTCTAAGTCCAAAGCCTATTCTTTCCAAACCTGAATCTGAGTGGGTGCAGAGAAGATTATCAACATAGTCTGTGACCTTAAAAATGTCCCTGACTTACAACAGCCCCATGAGGTCAGAACTGTTACTGTCTCTATTTTTAAGAATGAGAAAATGGATGCCCAGAGAGGTTCAGTGACTTGCCCAAGTCACAACAGCTGGTAGGTGGCAGAGCCAAGATTCAGTACTGGTCTACCTCCTCATATCTTACCCACAGCTCTGTGTTATTACATAACACCATTGTTTTGAACTTTAGTAAAATATATTTTTAAACTTCATTTACAAATAGGCAGTAGGCAAGAAAAGCACCAAGTTATCTAAGCAGACCAGTACTGCAAGACTTCTTGAAGAACGCACATAAGTGTGCACATGGGCGCATGCGCACACACATTTATTGACATGTATACGTACATATACGGATATGGACACACCCATACAGTGCATGCATACACAACATTCCAAAGTCAATTACTTCCTAAATTAACCTCTGTTATCTGGGTCTCTGGGGAAGTTAAGTCATTTGCCCAATTATGATGAGCTGCCAAAGCCATCTTGTCCATTCCCAGGAAGTACATGGATGTAGTCTTCAGATTACTTCTTAAAAAGTCAACTGGAACGCTCTGTTACCATTTCCTTGAGAAGCTCAGGGAAGGGGTGGTAGCAGAAAGGTTGAAATGTCAAATATTCATCCCTCGGCAGTAGAGGACTCCTGAAAACATCAATTCCCAGTGTCCTGCTTCTTCTCCGGAAATGCAGACTCAACTACTCTGGTAATTCAATTTGGAGCATCAGGAGGCAAAAGACTCCTGTCAAGGGGTGCTGTGGTTTAGGGAAAATGAGTGGAAACTCACTTTGTCCTCCAACGGTCCTGAGTTCTAAGCTGGTTTCCAGCCCTTCCTGCCTATGTGATCCCAAAGAGGTGAGTGGGTTCCCCTATAAACAAAGCAGCAATAATATAATACCTACTTCTGAGCCATCACGAGAATTATAAAGATCCCTTAGATCAAGTGTCAAGCACACAGCTGACGGTGATAGAGGGCAAAGTTCGGAGTCTTGACCTTTCCCCTACAAGGTGGAGAGTCACTAACTTCCAACCCATAGAACCTACAATTACTATCTCTGGCCACCATGGGAAGAAGTTTAAATGAGGCGGATGGGGGGAGGCAGGCAGATGTTTTCACACAGAAAGGCAGGCCCAGGCATCATTACCATGTTGCTAGGTAGTGTTAAGCCACCCACCTAGCCCCAGAGTGGGCAGCAATTAATGTAATTAGCACAGTGATGAGTGTCCTCTGCAACGATAAACAGCTCGGTCCTGCAGAACTTGACAGACCTGCTGGTCCCATGGGGCTCCTGACCTTGAGCGTCCACTTGGGGAGTGGTGTAGTACGGTTTAGAGGAAAGAGACAGGCTTGGAGTCAGATGGAACCAGAAGTAAATCCTGTCTTTGCTAGTTCCTAACCATGTGTCTGAAGGCAAGCTGTGTCCCCTCTCTGAGTCTTCGTCTCCTCATCTATAATATGCGGCTAATAATATTTTCACACGATTCTTAGAGTTACTTCTACCATCACCAACATCACCATGGAAATCTCCAAACTGGGCTGGTACTGAAGTGGCAAAGGGTGGCCAACTGCCAACATTGCTCGTACCTAGTGCTGGAGCAGCCCCATATTTCTCTGGCCAAAGTCAGAGCAGGCAGCACTGATCTGACTGGCTTTAGGGAAACTATTGGAGTTTGGAATGCAAAGCATATTGATACCTAGAATAAAAAGGGAGAGAAAGTACCCCTTGATTTGAACATTTAAGATAATGTTATAAATAATTACCACTAGCATTATCAGCAATACCACCACTTACGTAGAACAAAAGCACCATGGCAATCTGGCAGTTGGTAATAAAAGCACAAAACCTGCTTCTATCTTTGTATCTAGCCATTCCATCTTCAGAATTAATACCCTTAAAAAAGAAGTTAAAAAATCCAAAGGTGGTTATGTATAAGTAAGCATATGGTAAGGTTCTTGATGATCGTTAAGAATTCGCTAATTTGGGATGCCTGGGTGACTCTGCCTTTGGCTCAGGTCATGATCTCAGGGTCCTGGGATTGAGTCCTGCAACCAGGCTCCTGCTCAGCAGGGAGCCTGCTTCCCCCCTTCTCTTTGTCTGCCTCTCTGCCTACTTGTGATCTCTCTCTGTCAAATAAATAAATAAAATCTTTTAAAAAAGAAAAAGAATTCGCTAATTTGTCCAACAGTTACTAAGTGCCTACTGCTACCAGAGATAAAGACTTTGAGTGTGGGGACACACACACACTCAGGATTCATTGAAATGAAGGTTCTGAAAAGGTCTGTAAACAGAGTAAATCAAGAGGGAGGAATCTATAGGGAAACTACAAGCAAAACTGAAGCATAATCCCTGAGAGCCACATGGATTCTTGGAAACACGCATGTGAATTGCTGTTAAATGAAAGAGCAAAGTTGGGGCGCCTGGGTGGCTCAGTGGGTTAAAGCATCTGCCTTCAGCTCAGGTCATGACCCCAGGGTCCTGGGATCGAGCCCCGCATCGGGCTCTCTACTCAACAGGGAGCCCGCTTCCCCCACCCCCACTCTTTCTGCCTGTCTCTCTGCCTACTTGTTATCTCTTTCTGTCGAATAAATAAATAAAATCTTTTTTTAAAAAATGAAAGAGCAAAGGAAAAACAGAAATAATCATAGGACTCAGAGAATGTCAAAACCAGGAAGGGCCTCAGAGAACACCAAGTCCAGCAGTTCTCAACCCTTCCCATGGTGTCTTGGACAGGTAAGACTCACATAGCCTTAACAGCCTAGGCAGAGAAAACAATTTATGGGCTAATAATAATAAACATTTCCAGCTGCTAGTTGTCACTCCACTGTTTTCTCTCCCACTAGAGACAGCTTTTCAGTATCCCAGGGTGTAAGCTGAAGCTATTAAAGGGATAACCTTGAATCCACTCTAATTTGTTTAATAAAATGGAGGTTGGGAGTCAACACTGCAGTGGAGAGTCAGTGATCTGGCCCAGGCCTTCATGCAATTGGTGGAGAAGCCAAGGCCCCAAGTGACCCATCTAACCTGTCATGCTAGCACATACTTCTTGCCCAATCGGTATTTGCCGAACGAGGATTCGTGAATGAACAGGCAAATGAGATGACATGACCCAGGTTACCCAAGCTGTATGTGGCTAGTAACACATACTGTTTGAAACTTAGGGATTGGGAGTGAAGTTGTTTGTTTGTTTGCTTATTATATGGAATGCTTCACAAATTTGCACGTCATCCTTGTTCAAGGGCCAAGGTGATCTCCTCTGTAGTGTGTTCCAATTTAAGTATATGTGCTGCTGAGGTGAGCCCTGGGCGTGAATTTGGAATGTGGAAGTGCATGATCATTGTATTTCCTTTCTTTATTTTGCTCAAGGGTAGTCTGGGAAATACAGCAACTATCCAACAGACATGGCAGTGTAGACGGAGCCATAGGAAGAGCCTGAAAAGACACGGAGTTCCAGAATCTTCAAGATATGGATAATACCAGGGGCACCTGGGTGGCTTAGTCATTTATGCAACGGACTCTTTGGTTTTTGGCTCAGATCGTGATCTCAGGGACCTGGAATCAAGCCCCGCCCATGCTGGGTAGGAGGGGGTTCCCCACTCAGTGGCGGGGGGGTCCCCACTCAGCAGGGAATCTGACTGAGGTTCTCTTTCCCTCCCTCTCTCTCTGCCCCATCTCCCCACTCTCCAATGTCCCATGTCCAGTGCTTAAAAGCCACAACAGAGATTCCCCCCCCACCACAGTAGACTCTTTAACTGACCCATGGAGAAGAGATGATCTTTTAACAGAATTGACCTAGTGCAGAACCCATAGAAAAAGTCCTCAGTTTGCTGATCACTGGTGATGGCTCTTCCCTGCCTTTTCCTTTTCCCAGAATGCCCTTCCCAAACCACTCTCCTCTCCCAGGGTTGACATTTATATCCTTTATATTTTAGCCCCTCTGTAGAAAGGCCCTTTTGGATCATCCCCTTTAAGAAGATCTTCCATTTTTGGGGACGCCTGGGTGGCTCAGTTGGTTAAGCAGCTGCCTTTGGCTCAGGTCATGATCCCAGCGTCCTGGGATGGAGTCCCACATCGGGCTCCTTGCTCAGCAGGGAGCCTGCTTCTCCCTCTGCCTCTGCCTGCCATTCTGTCTGCCTGTGCTTGCTCCCTCCCTCTCTCTCTCTGATAAATAACTAAAATGTTTAAAAAAAAAAAAAGAAGAAGATCTTCCACTTCCTTAAAGCCAGAAGTGTTTGGAAATCTTCTAGGTCAGTAGCTCAACTGTCTCCCGACTCCCCATCAGGTAACGTCCAATATCCTGCTAGGTACACCACAAGGAAAACAAAGTTCCAGATCACAGGCAATTCCCACCTGGCTTTTTTTCACTCCTAACACATGCCGCTTATTATGATTTCATATTAATTTATTTATTAACTCTATATAGCCACTATAATACTAGTGATTACAGTTGACATTTACAGGACACTTACTGGGTTCAGTAGTCATCAAATCATTTACTGTCCATAACATCCCTCTGAAACAGATTCCCTTGTGATCCTTATTTTATAGATGAGGAGATAGATTCAGAGACGGGAATTTGACCCAATGCATATTGTGCGTCAAGGACAGAACCGGATATCAGAGTCAGACGATCTGGCTCCAGAGGTTAAGGGCTTGACCTCTAGGTGACATAGAAGCACCATGAGGGCAGATTCCATGTCTTTTCTTGCCCGTCACTTCATTCCCAGGACCGTGTATAATGTGTGATATGGGATAGGTCCTCAATCAGTATCTGTCAGAAGAATGACATTAAGGGAGGGCAGGGTGAGGACGGGAGGGAAGAAGGAGGACTGAGGAGGAAGACACGCCACTAGCCCCTTCATGCTCTCCTGTCGGTAAAGTAGGGCTGGGGCCCACTGAGGAGTCCCTGCCTCACTTGGGAGCGACAGAGATGCTGGAGATAGAGCTGAATGAGACAGTGTCCCTGTCCTGGCAGAGTGCTGCATCCTCATCTCAAGGTGGTCCATTGCTTCCGATGCTCTCAGGAGAGCCCAGGGCCCTTCCCTGCTAGCAAAGGGGGTTCAGCTGTAATGCAAGCATTCTCCTCCAGGCCCCTGTGGAGGCCCTCAGAGCACACCAGTAACTATGACAGAGCCCTCTCTCCCTAGAAGACACAGACTAGTGAGGAAGAGGAACCCTGGAACCAAGGAGAGGAGGGGTTGTGGCCCAGCCAAACGGGGAACAGAGGGAAGGCACTGAGTGTCTTCTGCCCCTGGGAGTCTCTGCTTGCTCAGCTCATGAAGCCCGGGACAAGGGCAAGCTCGTGGTTGAGAACTGAACCCCTCACTCTCCATATCAGCCTATGTGGCTGCCCTGCTCTACTACACAATATTGTGACACGTGTGACTTGAAGACACGCTAAGATGGATCACAAGAGGAATGAGAGCCTCGTTCTTTCACACTGATTTTTCTCAGGATGTTAGCATTTTGTTCCACTGAGGAACAGCAGCGGAACAGAAACTGTCCTACTCAGGGAAATGCAATCACCTCAGAGTCATACAGAACTGGGGGACTGGGGGCACCTGGGTGGCTCAGTGGGTTAAGCTGCAGCCTTCGGCTCAGGTCATGATCTCAGGGTCCTGGGATTGAGTCCCGCATTGGGCTCTCTGCTCAGCGGGGAGCCTGCTTCCTCCTCTCTCTCTCCGCCTGCCTCTCTGCCTACTTGTGATCTCTCTCTGTCAAGTGAATAAATAAAATCTTTAAAAAAAAAAAAAAAAGAACTGGGGGACTGGGCATAGTGCCCGTTCACCCCCCATCCTCCCACTGGGCTGTCTGCCTACACTGCCTTTCTTAAAAGAGCTTATTGCTTGGTGTGCCCCCCCCCACCAGTCTTCAAGCACCTGCCCTCCACCCCATAACTCAGCAGTCTCATTTCTCCCTTGTGCCTTCCATCAAGTAAGCGTCACCAGTTTTAAGGTCAAGTCCTATATTTGCTAGTGTGTGTGTGTATGTATTTAACGGGTCTTTCTAGTTCTATTATTTCTATTAGGATGCTTAGAGTTTTATTTTAGCATTACGGTTACGATATTGCACAGGTTTTCAGTGGTCTGCCTCAATCTCATTTCTGTTACTTTTTAATGTGCAACTCTGCAGAACACCAAGCTTTGCAGGGACTTCCATGTCACATTATAGCAGAAATGCCGGTGGCAGTGCATCAATGGCTTTTCCACCTGCTACTATGCCATTCCTTATCCAAGTTCCAAGAAATCTGGGGAAATGGCAATTATCACCTTCAGACGAGGGAACTGAGGCTCAGAGACGTTTAGTGACTTATCCAAAGGTGATGAAATACTACTGGAATCCAAGTCTTCAAGTCCATTTACCCAGTTTTCACCGTACCCACAATATTTAGCACATTTTCTAGATATATGGTAAGCCACTGATCAGCAAATTATTCAAGGAACACTTAATTCTGCCCACAGATCATTCCTTTATCCAACAACAAGGTCCATAAATGCCATTGGGCGGGGGGGATGAGGGAAAGAAGGTAGCTAAACTTTTTTGAACTCCGACTATGAGTCAGGAATGACATTTGATGCTTTTTTAACATGAACACACACACACACACACACATGCACGCACACGCATACTATGAGATAGCTGCTGTCATTTCATTTTATAGACAAGAAACTGTCTAATTTAAGGAAATTACCCAAAATCATTATACTGGAAAGGAAATGCATTGAGATTTGAACCCACGTCTTCCTGATTCCAAAGCCCATGCTTTTCTACTATATCAGTGGAGAACACCTACCTTCTGTAGAGTAGGAGAATACTTTCAGTGGCACAAGGACAAATCTATCTATTTTAATGACCATGCATTTATTTTTACGGTGGTCTAAATGTTTCTGGCAAGTAATATTTGTTATCCGCTTAAAATTGTAAGACATCTTCTCCTACAAAAATATCCTTAGGTTTTAAGAAAGTAAATCTCTTTAAAGAAAAATATCAAGAAAATTAATTTTAGATCTGTAAGTGGACATAACAAAATGGAAAAAGCGGTGGGTAAATCTCTGAAAATTGAGGAATACACCTCTTAGCCCTTACAAAGCCCTTAATAAAATATTTTCTTTATGCGGTTGATTCCCATGAGCTAGATCAGCAGATATTGTCTAAATTAGCTTGACTAGAAAGGAAATTAAAATAGGCATGATTCCCTGGCCAGTGTCTTCAGGAATTTAATGTGGCACTCTTTATTTCAGTGTCTGTGCCAACTGGTGTTTTCTTTGCAGGATTCAGGTCGTTAGTCTAAGAAATGCTTGGGTTCTCACAAGACAGAGGAAGCAACAGAGAAAGAAGACAATATATATTTTAAAGAGAGTAATGGAAGGTTCAGGGCCTAGTGAATATTCCCAAATGATCCACACATTTGATGTTTGTGTTACACAGAGAGAAAAGTAAAAGGCCCTAGCCCCCTCTAGACACCTGGGTTTCAATCCCATCTTAGCCACTAATTTAATGTGTCACTCAGGTAAGTGACAGCTGGGAGGTTCACCGTCCCCACTGGCTAAATGAAGGAATTTTGATTTCCATAACCACTTCCCAGCAATGTGAGACACACCCAATCAAGAATAACTATAATTGGCAAAAGCAGCTGTCCATGTAAGTTAGAAGGCACCTGCCTACCATGGGCACCAGAGCCCTTCCTGCTCTAAGAATCTATGATTTCATGATTTAAGCTCCTTGCACTGCAGATGGCCACACAATTAGCAGAGATGCATACAGAGGGCCATTAAAGTCCCTGAATTATGCTTAGAACATCACACCACAGGCCGTATAAGCCAAGCTGGTATAAACGCCTACCTGCCCTTCTAGGCAATGAGTACCCTGGTTAATTAAACATCCATGTGACCATCACTAAGCTCATTATAATTGTAAATATGGAGTTTGTATTCTTAAGAAATGCTTAATGCAACTTTGTAATATATTGAACACAATTTAAACCATCCTGGCTAAGTATTCTCTTTTCCTCACGTTATTGTTTTTGTAACTAACAAAGCAATGAATGTGGATTGTCACAGATGACTATACAGCACACATTCACTACCTCCTTCCATATCCTCCATGACCTCCCAGGTTCACTAATATTGGACTTAGCCATGTGGCTTGCTTCAGCTAACAGAAAGTGGGCAAAAGGAGAGTATACTGGTTTCAAGCCTCGGTCTGAAAAAGCTTCCCATGTTTCCATTTGCCCCAACCTCTGCCATGAGAAGAACAGATCCCTGGTAGGACCTGCCTCTCTAGGATGCGTTCCAGAATGAGACACATCAAGCGGCCCTGCATTGGGTCCCCCACCCTAACTCTTCGGGGTGCACACAAACACACGTGGTATGGTACTCGGATCAGCAGTTCCAGGAGAAGCCGGCATCACTACTCCAAAAACCGCCAGGGAGCCCTGTGCAGTAGGGAGAAGAGACCACCCACCCGGACCTTAGGAAGTGTAAGCCCCCTCAACTAACCTGCAGACCCATAGGCAGGAAAAAAATATACTTAACCTTAGATAGCACTCGCATTTTGTGGTCATTTGTTTCATGACAAAAGTCAATTAATCCACCTATTGTGACCAGGAAAAATGTACAGAAATCATACACTTTTAAATATAAGTGCAATCTCTTTATCCCACCCCCAATGAAAGTAGCTGATGGCCATCATTTCATGGGAACTTTCTATTCCTTTCTTTGGATTTTCCAAGGATTAAATGAGCAAATGCATGTAAAAAACTTAGCAAAGTGATGAGCCTATGATGTAGACACTCAATAAATGTTAGCTCTTCTCCTTATATTCTCATGCAAACAAATATCTCAGGTGTAGGGTTTTTTTGTTTTTGTTTTTGTTTTTTAATGTATGGCCAAATGTGACAATGCTTTACACATTACTCTTGGCTTGCTTTCTTCATGTAATGGAGTATCATAGGTTTTTCTTTAGGTCAACTCATCCTTTTTCTTTTCTTTTTTTTTTTTTTTTTAAGATTTTACTTATTTATTTGTTAGAGAAAAAAAGAGAGAGCAAGAGTGAGACAGAGAGAGAGCACAGAGGGAACAGGAGAAGTAGACTCTCTACTCGGCAGGGAGAACCCTGAGATCATGACCGGAGCCTGAAGCAGACACCTGAGCAACTAAGGCACCCAGGGACCCAGGTCAACTCAACTTTTTAAAAGCATTTCTCTCACTTTTTCATTAGCTGCATGATATTCCATGGTTTAAATATACCATAATCTATTTTACCTATTTCCATTGTTGTAGATAAAGAAACTGACAGAGAGTTGAGATGTTCATGGAAATATTTGCCAGTCTTCCTTGTCAAGTCATGGGACTCACTCTAGCCAATCAGATATGAGTGGAAGTGTGCAAAACTTTAGAGCTATCTAGTGATGTTACCTCTCTCTCCCCTCTAGGACACACGACAATATTTCAGACAGGGGGCTACCACTTCAGCCTGAGTTTCAGAGAAAGAGCTAAGGCCTCAATCATGATGAAAATGGAATATTACGCAGCCATCGGGAAACATGAGTACCCAGCTTTTGCATCAACATGGACGGGACTGGAGGACATTATGCTGAGTGAAAGAAGTCAAGCAGTGAGAGTCAATTATCATATGGTTTCACTCACTTGTGGAGCATAAAGAAAACATGGAGGACATTGGGAGAAGGAAGGGAAAAATGAAGGTGTGGGGGGAATCAGAGTCAGAGCCCAAACCGTGAGAGACTGCAGACTCCGAGAAACAAACAGAGGGTTTTAGAGGGGAGGGGGTTGGGGGGATGGATGAGCCCAGTGATGGACATTAAGGAGGGCACGTATTACATGGAGCGCTGGGTATTATATGCAAGCAATGAATCATGAAATGCTACACCAAAAACTAATGATGTACTATATGGTGACTAACATAACATTATAAAAAAAAAAAAGAAAAGAAAAGAAAATAATCATGACTGAAATGTAGCATGCACAAGAAATAAACTTATTTGTTCAAAGACTGAGATTTGGGTGGTGGTTTGTTACCACAACCTAATTTAGAGAATGTTAATACAGTGTTTTAAGACTTTCAAGTGTTTGGATGTTCATTGTAAATATTCATCATCCACTGGTCTGACCAAGCAACAACATGCTCATCAATCAAGACATGGGTTGACAGAATAATGGGAAAACAATCTCCTCCCTAACTTCATTTTTTAAAATTATCAGTAGCTTTCTCCCTTACTGCCAAATCACTGGACAAGGAACCCAATGGTATCACAGAAAAAAAACAAGTCTAATGATGTTGTCCGGTAGATTGAGGACATCCTCTGTATGTGGGAAGGTTCTTAGGTAGGTCAGAATCATGAGAATGTTGACCCATTTTCACCAAGTTGCCAGCTACCAACACACAGACACGCAACACGGCACTCGTGTCACTGTTTCCAAGAAAAGCCATCATAACTACCTGGAAAACTGCAGGGAATGCAGGTGCAAAGGAGAGAAAGTAGAGTCAACAGGAATTTAGGAAAGCTAATTCCAGCTTCCCTGGGTATCAGCTCTGGACCTCTGTCTGCTCAGAGAACCACCGTGAGGATCCAGTGAGGGACAGCAGGAGCAGTTACAACTGATGAGAAAGAACATTTACTTTTTTTTTTAATTACACATATAATACATGTGCATAGTAGGAAGTTTTAAAACAAAAAGAGAAACATAAGGAGGAAAATGGAAATTATCCAAACTTCACAACTGTTGATATCTTGATGGGTTATCAGCCATATGTCCTCCTAGGTAAATGTATACACCTAGAGTACAAGGCCTTCTGTATGCATTTAATACATGTGTGCATGCATTTATTACAAGTCCTTCCTCTCATGCTTATCCTCTCCATTCTCCCTTTCCAGGTTACCCTTAGGTCCCTCCAAACGTGTCCCATCGTCATGCCCCATAGTCAGACCTTTGTTCATGCACTCCCTCATCCTACAATGCTCTTTCCCTCCCCACTGACTCCTCTCCCCCTAGCTACTCCTCCTCAGCCTTCACATTTCAATTTATTCATCACCTCCTTAGAAGACAAGCCTCTGGCCACTACCTTTGTGAGATGTCTCTTCTGTGTGAGTCCAGAACATCCTGTGCCCTTTCTCAGAGCATCATCATACTTAACTCGTCTTGCCTCCATATTATATTTCCCTTGTTATCCCCCAGCTTGGGAGCACATACTGCCGCTTTTGATCGCTAATGTTTACCAGTGCCTGGCCCATGGTAAATGCTCAACAATTGTTGAATAAATAAACAACACAGTTAACAAAATGTGCTACCTATATTTCTTTTGAAATCCCCAAGCTACCTGGCACTTCTCAATAAATATCCTGCAAAAGGTTAAATATAGAAGAAGATGTAGGACACGGTCACATGTCTCGTGAAGTTTATAAATTATATGAGAAGAAAATATTACCAACAGGAAGCATCAGTATGTAATTTAAGGGCTAAGTCCTTTACTTCTGCCTCCCTCACTAATTCTCTTCAAACAGGAAAGGGCAGAACAAAGTCCCTAACTTCAGTTTCCCGTTTATTCTCCCACGGAGCAGATCCTGCAGCGCCAGTTGGAAGAAGATGCTAGCAAGTTTAACATATGTACTCTCGAATCTCGGTGGTTCGACACAATACAGTTGATTTCCCATTCAGGCAAAACTGAATGCAAATACTCCTGGTCAGTGTCCAATCTCCCATGTGGTCATTCAGAGACCCAGGCTCCTTCCATCTGTGGCTCTGTCCTTCTCTAAGTGTAAGTCCCTTACACTTAACCAGGAGATGGGGAGAGATGGTTTTCAGAGCCAGGCCTATACCTAGCACACATTCCCTTCACCCCCTCTGCATTGGCTAAAACTCAACCATGTGGCCGCTCCTAATTACAAAGGAGGCCGGGAACTGTAGTTCAGCTGTGCGCAGAGGAGGAAAAGGAGTTTGGTGGATACTTTGCAGTTTTTCTGCCACAAGTGTTTGTCACCCATCAGATTACAGAGAGTATTTTAAGTGATCCCAAGTGCAGATAACTCTAGTTTATGAATACCAAAAACTCTTGTTGTCTTGACAGAAGACTATCCATCTAACTACCACCGATCTAAGAAAACATCATCTTAGACTTTCAGATTTTGCAAATAAAGGGTCAATTCCAGAACTGATAAGCCACTAACTTGGTGACCAACTTCCGGCCAAATTCTTAAAGAGAATACTTAGAGGTAGTTTTTATGAACTTGAAAATAAAGTTATGATTACTACAAGCTACTATGTGCTCTGTAGGAATTATCATAAACTAAGCCAGCATAGCATCTGGCACAGAGTAGACAACAAATTTGTATTGAATGGATAGCCCTCGATTCCACTTTTTTTTTTTTTTTTAAGATTTTATTTATTTGACAGACAGAGATCACAAGTAGGCAGAGAGACAGGCAGAGAGAGAGGAAGAAGCAGGCTCCCAGCTAAGCAGAGACTCTGATGCGGGGCTCAATTCCAGGACCCTGGGATCATGACCTGAGCCAAAGGCAGAGGCTTTAACCCACTGAGCCACCCAGACACCCCTTTAATTCCACTTTTAAGGCAACTATCCCATTGATAATTAACTATGACTTCAGAAATTTCTCCTTTAAATATTGAGAGTTTTCCTCTCTAATCTCTAACCATTGCCTTCATTACAGACTAAGTCAACCTTCCCATGAGACATTTGCACAACTACTTGAAGACCTCTATTACGCTCTCACAGTCACTTATTCTCCCCGCCGGGTAAAAAAAAAATAAAAAAATAAATGCTCCGTTCCTTCAACTCTTCTCCATGGGACATAGCTTGGGGCTTCTCACCATTTGACCGTCTCTCAGCTCTGTTTGGCCAAAAGTGCCTTCCACAGTTTCATGCCCACAGTGCTCCCAATGAGGTCCAACGACCAGCATTCAGCAAAATTACCACTGCCCAGCCCTGAGTATCACCAGAAGTACGTAAGCAAGTGAAGATGCTGCCAAAGGGATTCCTGCACTGGGAAAGGGATGACTTCCACTTTATGATCCCAAAAGTTTTGTGGAAGTTCTGAATGCTGAAATTAAGTCACCAGAAGGACGACGGTGTGCACAGCCATTACGCATTCCTCCTTGATCAAAACCTAGTCTGTGCATGCTCTCCAATGACTCAGTTCACTTACTTGTATTTCAATTTTCTTCATTTCTGCCTCCTTACTCCAATTGTGACATGAATGCATATTTCCAAGCTGACAATCTGGGGAGAAAAAAAAAAAAAAAAAAGCAGGTGGAGGGTGAGGAAGAGAGTGAAACATTCCAAAATTGGAAATCAGTCTCAAGCACATAAGAATGAATTTTGCGGAGAGTTGATCCAAGAGAAGGACTTCCACAGGGGCTCTGACATATGACAAAGACTTAATGAGCACCCTCTGTGCCAAGCACTGTACTAAATGCTGTGGGTTCAGTGAAGACAAGGAATGCCTATCCTGCCTCTTTTAGGCAAAACAGATCTTAAAATAACACATAAAGAAATATGGAATAACCCATGTAGGTAAATTCTGTTGTTACAAAGAAATCTCCGGTTCCCTGGCTTCAGCTTTCCATGAGGGGATATTCGCTAGAGTAATTTCTTACCCACTTTCTCCATCCCATATTTCCTTCCCATGAGAAAGGTGTGGATTATCTGATTGCTGAAGTCAGAAGAAAGACCCAGAATGCCCACCCCAGCCACTGCTCTGTCTTTTCAGAATGAATTTGTCCACAGAATGTACGCACACTGTCTATCTGGAAGTGGCTTGCAAGTGCCCACCTCCGCCAGGGACCCGCAGATAAGTTTAATTCCGAGTAAAGCGCTGGGAAACTCGTTGTGCCTGCCAAGCCCTGCGATCTCTCCTCTATCAGAATAACACTGTGATCTCCATTCATCTGACTCCTATATCTAACTTCCAGCTGGTTCTGAGCTCAAGAGGGAAAGAGTGTTATTTATTACATTCCTGAGTTCCCAACCGCTATAAAGAAAAAACAGACTTACGAGAAAGTGTAAGAGGGGAATGTAATTTAGATGGGGGAAGGGCGCAGTATGAAAGCAAGCCTCTTCAAGTGTCATTAAAGCCAACATCCAAAGGAAATAGAAATTGACCAAACAACAGGGAAGAAGTGGGAGGGCTAATATAAAGGTTCTTAGGCAAGAAATAGTTTATCTTGTTTGAGGAACTGAAGAAGTCCAGTGCGGCTGTCATCAGGGCTGGTTACCAAGTATGGATAGCTCTCTGTCTTCCAGGCCAATTGGACTGTACTTCCTGGTCTCCCAGTGGCTAGGGGTGGAGGGTTAAGGGGGATGAGGGAGTGGGCATGAGACTAGTTTTAACCAGTGAATTTCGAGAAGAGACCTGGTACATTCTCTGGCAAAGGAATTTAACTGCCTGGCCAAGACCCTTCAAAGCTTCTTTCTGTCTACCACGAGATCTGTAATGTTCCTGAAAGTAGGTGCTACATTAGGCTGGGTCCCAGAAAAGGCAATGTGATCAGAAGCCCTGCCAACCCTTGATGGATATGGAGCAGGAGCAAGAAATATATATATATATATATATATATATATATATATATATATATTTTGTCTTAAGTCACCAAGATTTTTGTTTGTTTTGTTACTGTAGTAGAACCCAGGCTACCTTGACTGATAAAGTCACACCCAGTATGCCTACAAAATAGTTGGAAAGGTGGTATAGCCCAGATAAGGTGAGATCTTAAAAGGTAAGGTTAAGAATTTGTCATCCCAAATCCAGTAGGATGCATTTAAGGAGGTTTCAGCAGGGGAGTTTGATATGTCTCAATTTTTATGTATTAAAACAAAGTATTATTACTATCTATTAAAATACACCCTTAATTCCATTATAGAAAAGGCTACTTTTTAAAAAATTCACTAATACGCATTTATTGAGCACCTCCTAATCTCCCACATGCCAGGTACTGCATTAAGCATCAGAGATACAAAAATGATTTAGAAAAAAATAACAATAATTTAATTTAATACTCTATTAATAATAATTTAATACTTTATTAAATGAATTAGACACAGTTCCTGGATTTGGAGTCAGGAATGTAAGAAGACATCTACATGATAGACATTCTCTGCTTCAGGGGTGTACCCAGTAGGGTGAGAGCCAAAGAAAATAATAACTATTTGAGTGCAGGGTGGGAGAGGGGGTAACAGAAAGCTTCAGAGGGAACAATTACTGGAGCAGGGTCTTGAGGGGGAAGTAGGAGTTTGCTAGGTGGCATTTTGATTAAGGATAAAATGAAATGGAAAGACATAAAAACATTAGAGGAATTGAAAAAGTTTAGGGTAGCTGAGACCCCGTGTAGTAGGTATGGTAGACTGAATTACTCTTTGCAAATACTTGCTGCCCAGCCCCACTGACGTCAGGCTTGACAATGCAAACTGCTCTCAGCAGAAGCTTTAAGTACTGGGCTCTTTTCTCTTTGCCATGACAATCAGCAATGTTTGAGAAAGTTTCCTAGAGAAATGGTGATATTATGTGAAACAGAGACACAGCCAACTCATAATGCACACACAGTATGAATGAAAAATAATTATTTGGTTGTCATCCCGTAAGATTTTTGGATTGTTACCATAGTGTAACCTAGGCTACACGTGGTTGTCCATTTCCAGCTCTTGACTTCCAGACACATGGTAGGATTGCATTTTCTTGCACCCTTCAAGTAAAACGGGGTCATGTGACTTGTTTTTGGCCAATAATATGGACATGCAAATAATGTGTGTCATTTCTGGGAGGGACCTTCATTGCCAATGTGAAATCATCATGCTTTCTTTCCTCTGTTGAGGTGATTGGGAGGATTGTGGAGGCATTTATCAAGAAGAAACCTTCTTCAGATTCAGCCTCTAAATGAGTACATTGAGCAAAAGGCTTCTGACCTTAAACATGGAGTATGAGCCAGAAACAAAGTTTTTTTGTTAAGCCACTGAGATTTTAAAGATTTTGTTTATTTATTTATTTTTTGAGAGAGAGAGAGAGAGAACACCATTGGATGGAAGGGCAGAAGAAGAAAGAGAAAGAGGGAGAGAACCAGACTCCCCATTGAGCATGGAGCCCAACATGAGGCTCAACATGAGGTTCCACATGGGGCTTCACACCAGGCTTGACACAGGGCTCAACCTCACAGGGGCCTGATCTCCCAACCCTGAGATCATGACTTGAACTGAAATCAAGAGTTGGAGGCTTAATTGACTGAGCCACCCAGGTGCTCCAAACCACTGAGATTTTAAAATTGTTCAACATGATGGCAAACCTAGCCCATCCTGACTGATCTAAAAATTAGAACTGAAATACACAGTCATGTAATAACAACAACAAATAAAAGTAAACATTCATTTAGAAGGCAATAACTAAGAACACCTATTCAAAGCTAAAAGGATGGTGATCTATTTGGTGAGCATATTACCTGTGATAATGCAGAAGACATATGATGAACCTAATGAATAAACCAAGAGACTGTAAAACAGAATGTTAATAGCTTGTGTTGGTAGTTGTTGGATACATTTGTAAACTTATTACAAAAAAGAGATGAGCTCAGAGAAGATTTGCCCAGTTTGTAAAGAGACATTCAAGTAGGGACAATCTATAAATTCAAAGATTTGTAGGGTTCAAAGAGGTTACTGTTTCTCAGTTTCAACCAGTAAAATATAAAATTATGGCATGTTTTCAGCAAAAATAAAAAATTAAAAAAAAAAAGCCAATTAAAATCAGCCTTGAAGTATGTCTCAAGTCAAGGGTATGGCCTCAAACCTATTGTTATAATTTCTGGATGAATGAAGATATTATGCAGCATATGTTCACAATTGAACAAATGGCTTTGGAAAAGGGAGGAAAAGTATCATTCTCCCACCAAAGTCCAGAAAACCCAAAGTGCACAAAACCAAGTCAGGAGAGAGAGGACAAGTGAGGGACAATGAATGAGAGAGAGATACCAGCAGGCAAGAAAGCAAGAAAGCAAAGATATACAGCAAAACATGGAAGTAGGTCTGGGAAAGAATCAGTTGTGGTTATTAGCTCATGGAACGCCTGGAATCGAACAGATAAGAAGCCCACATTTTTGTGAGAGTTATACTGCCAAAAGCACATCAGCCTGGATAAAATAGGAGACCTTATTCAAAACTTAATATCACTCTGTACCTTCCCCAATTTTTAAAGGCATATTTTAAAACATATTTCCCTATGCCCTCTTCAGATATAGAAAAGGAAGACTTTCTCAGAGAGCAAAGCCAGAGGTCACAGAAAGCAGTGGATAAGGCAGCTACCCCAGTGTCTAATAAGGGTGTTGGATTGGGGGGGGGGGCATCCTCAACATGTCTGCTTAGTGGACTGGTGTCTACTGTGGTTTCCCATTCCTTCATTTTCCAAACAGCGTGCCCATGGCAGTTAGCCTGTCACTGGTCCATCTTGAGGGTACACAGGAGAGACGTCTTGCATTTAGAAAAAAGGTCACATCTGGAGCTGATACAGAGTCTACTACGAATCACCCAGAACCTGGAAAGTGAGCTTGACACACTGTGACTTGATAAATCTTTAGGATTGTCCCCCCTGAGGAAAGAATGAGAAAATTCTGTCTGTGGGAAGACAGTAAGCCAAACATTTGGTGAGCAGAAAAGAGACTGTTAGAGTCATTAGTGTTGTTCTCCAAATAGTCCTGGCTCTCTCCCTTTAAGATACTCGGCAGAATTGCAGAGATTTAAAATTAGGCGGTAGCCACATGACTTGCTTTGACCAGTGATACCCAAGCAAAAACTCAGTGTGTCACTTTCAGGTGGATGCTTCGAGAGCTAGTGAATGGTCTGCTGCCTTGTCTCCTCCAGCCAAGAGAGTAATGAGAAGTACGTGTCAAGACAAAGCCTTCTTCAGTCCAAGTCCTCAAGTGTCCATGGTGAGCAGAACTCCCCTGCAGACCTTGAGCGGGGACATGTAGCATGAACAAGAAATAAACTTCCCCTGGGGTAAGCCACTGAGATGTCTGGCTTGTTCGTTAGAGCAGCATAGCCCAGCCTGTCCTGACTGATTCTGGAAGTGAGAGAGGAGGCAGGAGAGCAGGAGTGAGCGTAGGAAAGGAGCCCCCCCTCTCAAGCCAAGGTCTCTGAACTCTTTCCTGGTCATAAGGGAAAGCCATGAAGGTTTCCAAGCAGTGGTGTTAACATGAACAGATCTGCTATTTTTTGGATAAAATATTCTATTTCTCAACATAAGAAGAAAATAAGCCTACTAAACCACATAAGGCAGAGAGAAACACACAGAACCCTTGGGCAAAAGATGTGTGTATATATATACTTACACACACAAAGTCCTAAGTCTTAAAGTTTCCAAATACAGGAGCTCTGAAAGGAGTTCCAGAGGATCAGACATGGTAATTAGTTCTATCCCACCGTCCAAGTGCCATTCCCCTACAGACACCCAATACTTAAGAAAGTCTTCCAGAGCAGAACAGATCCAAGGGAATGGAACAAAGACCTGAGGTTAATTTCCAGCTGTGTGACCTAAGCAAGAGCCTTAACCTCTCTGAACCTAGTTCCTCATATGTTAGATCCAAATAAAAATACACGTACCTAGAGATGGTTGTGAGGAGAAACAGCATATTTAAATAGCTCAGGTAAATGCCTGGCTGGTGGTAGGTGTTTAATACATTACATTTATTTTTATTGCCGTTAACATAAAAAATTATTAAGAACGTCAGCTCCGTGATTACAAAAGAAAATGATTCAGGGCAACAGAATAGAGAATGTTCCCTCCTCAAGGGAAATAACTGGGTCTTGTCATCACTCTATCCCCCCACCGCAGCTCAGTGCCTGGCTCACAGGAGCTGCTCAGTTTCCCTCTGCTGCAGGAGGGAAGAAGAGGTGAGTGCGTGGGGTGAAGAAAAGTTGTCAAGATTTCTGACACCAGCTGCTGTTGGGCCCTTGAATCTAAACTCTCAAAGCCACAAATACCATAAAGCTCTGGGCTATAAACCCAAGGCTGAATTCCCCCTAAGTTCAGAAGCTGAAAAGCCAAAATTAGAATCTGGGAACACAAATTGCAGCAAGTCTGACTTCAAACCCCAGTCCTCCACAGGAGGTCCGGGAAAGTGCTGACTTCTGACCCTTTGCTCCCTCACCTTCCTCTCCTCACCGCTCCTCACAGGGGTAAGGACACCTGGTTCTGCCAAGTCACACTTATATTCCGCATTTCATCGAGGTTCTGGGAAACTCCGAAGGAGGGTAGAAAAGGGGTTTGTTCGGTGACCACCTCCTGGCCCTGGAGGCGACGATGTTCCACTAGCTCAGCCCAGTGAGTTGGGTCTCACCGGCCACACTTGCAGACCTGAACGAATTCAAGAGAAGTTCGGCAATTCGGTCACTTCACACCGTGGCAGCGCTGGGCACGCGAGAACCCACGATCCCCGATTTGGATATTCCTTCCGCCATACACTTTTGTCCCTAAGGGCTGCGGGGTAGGAGGAGGAGAAAATAACCGCAGAAAAGGAACCACTTATATGGGTCTAGCGCTTCCTAGAGGCTACCCAGGATATGGGCCCACCACCTGGCCCGGAGCGGAGAGATCTTAAATCCTGGTCACTACCCCTGACTCGCTGCGTGACTTTTTTCTGAGTTATCTGACGCTCTCGGACTTGTTTTCCTGTAAACAAATCAGGACGGGAGGTGGTGTGTGTGTGTGTGTGTGTGTGTGTGTGTGTGTGTGTGTGCGCGCGCGCGCGCGCGCGCGTGTGTTTGTGAACTATGGTTGCATGTTGTGCGGGGGCGGGTAGCAGACGATCACCGGGGTTCCCCAAGTTTCGGATTCCCTAAACGCGCATTCACAACTGGAAGCTGAGTTGCCGCCTAATTCTACCCCCTATAGAAAAACTTCCCCATCAAGGCAAAACTGAGCGCGCGCACCCTTTCTCCCATGGTCTGGAAGGTGCAGTGGGGGTGCAACGCAGACTTCGCTGAGCACCGAGTTTCGAGCAATGCAAATCACTTGGCTTCTGGGCTCAGCCAAACAGCAGCGCGGACGATCGCTCGTGAACTTGACCAGGAGACAAACTTTGCAGCGTCCTCAACTTGGGGGGCCCGCTCTCCCAAGACCGCCCCTAAACTTAAGCCCACTTTCACTCGCCCCCACAGGGGACTTAACAGAACCACCTTAAGGGCGGTGCTCCCGCCCCCCGGAAGTGCGGGGGGGCACACACCCGAGCGAACAGCCTCCTGCCCCACAAGGCGGCGAAGTGCCGGTGGATAATAGCGAGCACCCCAAGTGGGGAAATACCCCACACTCAGCGCTCTCAGCCCCAGACACCTGGCCCGGTTTCCGAGCCTTCCGGGTGCCTGAGTCCCCTGCATTCCCGCCCAAGCCCTGAACTTGAGCCCGCCTGGGTCAGAGGCTGCGAGAGCCCGCGTCCACCCGACTCGCTGTAGCCACCGTCACTAGACAGTCAAACCCCAAGACGTCAGCCCACAATGCACCGGGCGGGCCGGGAAAGACGCGCCGGGGAGGGGAGGGGAAAGAGCCCCGCGCGAATCGCGCGGGAGGGGGAGGGGGAGGAGGAGAAAGAAGGGCCCAACTGTAGGAGGGCAGCGGAGCATTACCTCATCCCGTGAGCCTCCGCGGGTCTAGAGAAGAATCTTCTAGGGTGGGGTCTCCATGGCGACGGGCGGGCCCGCCCCCTTGCGAGCGACGCGAGCCAATGGGAAGGCCTTGGGGTGACATCATGGGCTATTTTTAGGGGTTGACTGGTAGCAGATAAGTGTTGAGCTGGGGCTGGATAAGGGTTCAGAGTTGCACGGAGTGTGGCTGAACCACCGAGGCGGGAGTGGAGGTGCGCGGACTCAGGGAGACAGGCAGACACAGGCAGGCAAGACAGCAGTGGAGTCCGAGCTGCAAATCCTATTTTCTTTTCTGTTTTCTCACCAACTGCCCAGAGCTAGCGCCTGTGGCTCCGGGGCTGGTGTTTTGGGGAGCGTCCGGAGAGCCCCTTCTCCAGCCGCCCCCAGGAGGAGAGCCCCGCTGCCCGGGAGCTGCTGACAGCGCGGAGCGAGGCGGCAGTCCGTCCGGGGAAGTCCGGAGAGCGGCTGCAGCGGCCAAGAACTTTCCTGGCCAGGAGGACAGGGGACAAGTGGCCCGGGTCCCGGAGCGAACTTTTGCAAAGCTTCGCTGCGCGTGAAGCTGTGGCGGCGGCGGTGAAGGCGAGAAGGCGGCGGAGAGAGGAGACCGAGGAGGGACGTGCGCTCAGCTTCTCTCGCACCGGTTGCTGAACTTGGGCGAGCGCGAGCCGCGGCTGCCAGGTGCCGCCTCCCCCTCGCAGCGGAGGAGGGGACAGTCGTCGGCGTTGGGGCGGCGGAGACCCGCCGCCGGCCCGGCCACAGCGGGATCGGTGCTGACTGCTGCCGCCGGGAAGGCCGCTGTCGCCGGGAAGCGCATTCGTCCGCCGGCTGCCAGGAACCGCTGCGCCCGAGAGCGCTCCGTGAGTGACCGCGACTTTTCAAAGCCGGGCTGCGCGCGCGAGCTGACAAGAGTGCGGGCGGCACCTGAAACCTGAGCGCCTGGGGAGCGAGCTGGTGAGCAGGGCGCAGGGGGGAGGACAGCCGGCGGGTGCGCGCGCCTCTCGAGAAACTTTCCTTGCCCAGGGCCCCGGGAGGCGCGGGTGTCCCCCGCTCGCCAGCGCGCTGTTGCGGCCCCGAAACTTCTGCGCGCAGCCCAAACTAACCCCACGTGAAGTGACGGACTGTTCTATGACTGCAAAGATGGAAACGACCTTCTACGACGATGCCCTGAATGCCTCGTTCCTCCAGTCTGAGAGCGGCGCCTACGGCTACAGTAACCCCAAGATCCTGAAACAGAGTATGACCCTGAATCTGGCCGACCCGGTGGGTAGCCTGAAGCCGCACCTCCGGGCAAAGAACTCGGACCTCCTCACCTCGCCCGACGTGGGGCTGCTCAAGCTAGCCTCGCCCGAGCTGGAGCGCCTGATAATCCAGTCCAGCAACGGGCACATCACCACCACGCCGACCCCCACGCAGTTCTTGTGCCCCAAGAACGTGACAGACGAGCAGGAGGGCTTCGCCGAGGGTTTCGTGCGCGCCCTGGCCGAACTGCACAGCCAGAACACGCTGCCCAGCGTCACGTCGGCAGCGCAGCCGGTCAGCGGGGCGGGCATGGTGGCTCCGGCGGTGGCCTCGGCGGCGGGTGGCAGCGGCAGCGGCGGCTTCAGTGCCAGCCTGCACAGCGAGCCGCCGGTCTACGCCAACCTCAGCAACTTCAACCCGGGCGCGCTGAGCGGCGGCGGCGGGGCGCCCTCCTACGGCGCTGCCGGCCTGGCCTTTCCCGCGCAACCCCAGCAGCAGCAGCAGCCCCCGCAGCCGCCGCACCACCTGCCCCAGCAGCTCCCCGTGCAGCACCCGCGGCTGCAGGCCTTGAAGGAGGAGCCGCAGACAGTGCCCGAGATGCCCGGGGAAACGCCGCCCCTGTCCCCCATCGACATGGAGTCGCAGGAGAGGATCAAGGCAGAGAGGAAGCGCATGAGGAACCGCATAGCTGCCTCCAAGTGCCGGAAAAGGAAGCTGGAGAGGATCGCCCGCCTGGAGGAAAAAGTGAAAACCTTGAAAGCGCAGAACTCGGAGCTGGCGTCCACGGCCAACATGCTCAGGGAACAGGTGGCACAGCTTAAACAGAAAGTCATGAACCACGTTAACAGTGGGTGCCAACTCATGCTAACGCAGCAGTTGCAAACGTTTTGAAGAGAGACTGTCGGGGGCTGAGGGACAACAGAAAAAAAAAAATTACACAGAGAGACAGACTTGAGAACTTGACAAGTTGAGAGAGCGAGAGAGACAGAAAAGAAGTGTCCAAGGACTAAAGCCAAGGGTATCCAAGTTGGACTGGGCGGCGTCCTGACGGCGCCCCCAGTGTGCACGAGTGGGAAGGACTTGGCGCGCCCTCCCTTGGCATGGGGCCAGGGAGCGGCTGCCTGCGGGCTGCCCCGCTTTGCGGACGGGCTGTCCCCGCACGAACAGAACGTTAGACTTTTCTTTAACATTGACCAAGAACTGCATGGACCTAACATTCGATCTCATTCAGTATTAAAGGGGGGGGAGGGGGAGGGGTTCCAAACTGCAATAGAGACTGTAGATTGCTTCTGTAGTACTCCTTAAGAACACAAAGGGGAGGGGGTGGGGGGAGGGGAGGCGGGAGGGAGGTTTGTGAGAGCGAGGCTGAGCCTGCAGATGAACTCTTTCTGGCCTGCCTTCCTTAACTGTATGTACATATATATATTTTTTAATTTGATGAAAGCTGATTACTGTCAATAAACAGCTTCATGCCTTTGTAAGTTATTTCATGTTTGTTTGTTTGGGTATCCTGCCCAGTGTTGTTTGTAAATAAGAGATTTGGAGCACTCTGAGTTTACCATTTGTAATAAAGTATATAATTTTTTTATGTTTTGTTCCTGAAAATTCCAGAAAGGATATTTAAGAAAATGCAATAAAATATTGGAAAAGTACCCCTCCCACAACCTCTTTTCTGCATCATCTATGGATTACCTATCTAGGTGAAGTTGAAAAAGTGGAGAGTCAACTAACCTCACTCTCAGTGCTTCTTACTATCAAGCAGTGAAAACTGTTCTCTACTGGACTTGAGATAACTGTAGCTGATGCCCTTGTCAACTTACCCTCTTCCCTCCCCCAGCAATCTATAGGGTTGCTTACAGAGGATAGTGTGGTCCTTCTGGAGACTGAGGGAAGGGAGGTTGTGGTGAAGAGGGACAGGCAGTCCCCTGGGAAGTCCCATTTTCAAATCTGGATTATACCAAGTGGCATGTGCTGTGACCATTTGTGATGTTAGCAGAAACTTAAGAGTAGTTGCTTACTCTCAAATCAGGAACAGTGGCAGATTTTCACAGAAGATGTATCCTTCCAATTTGGAATCCTTAACAATCCCTCGATAAAAAAGATGGTCTTTGCTTATGAATATTTATAACAGCATTCTTGTCACAATAAACGTATTCAAATACCAATAACAGATCTTGAATTCCTTTCCCTTTACTACTTTTCTCTTCCCAAGCTCTACACTGAAGCTTTTCTTTTCAGTTGCTGGGGTTAACGTTACTGCCATCTGAAGTTACTGGGTAATTAAGAAGCTAAGAATTTAGGAAGAGTCGACACGATTTGCAATCTGGATGAAACATTCTCCCAGCTTCATAAATATTCTTTCTCCTCCACTGCCTCTCTCTCTCTCTCTCTCTCTTTTTCTCCCTTTCTGAAACAAACACCTATACTTAGACAAGTTACTACAATAGCAGTTTACCATTTGGGGTTTTTCTAGAGTTTATTTCTTAATTTGTTTCTAAAATATTCAGCCTTATTTAAGTCCTTATTACAGAAATAGCCTTAAAAGATGGTAATCTATATACCCGAAAAGATTCGTAAGAGAAACCATGAACACCAACACAGTGATTACCTATGTAAGTCAAACCTTAGCTCTGGGGAAATGGCAAACTTAAATTCTGTCTACAGATACAACTTGGGAGATCAACAAGGCAGTATGCAACAAGGGAACAATTTTTGCTTGGTTGCTTTTCATCCCAAGAGCCGGTGTGATTATCAAGCAGCAAAAGCAATTTGATATCCAGGAATATTTCACAAACCACTAATTGAGGCAGGGCTGTTTGCTCATTAGCAGTGCTCTAGTACCCAACAGGTCTGAGAGTGCTAATATCCTGCCTGTGGCTGTAAATCCAAAGACAGACAGAGTTGCTCCTTCAGAGTGTATCTCAGAGTGCAAGAGATTGGACAGACTTGTTAGCTATCAGATCCACTCCGTTGTAATAACACTTCTTTAACAAAGGGTTACTGGGAGCAGAGCAGAGTTTGCCAAACAGTGAATTTGCCGATGTCAGCAACCCGGAAGGTGAGTTGATTTTGACCATATGTAGGAATAGTCAGCAGAGGGACAATAAAGCACTTTGGGGTGGGGCTCTATGGAAGCTAAACAAGAGCCAACTAGAAAAAATAAGCAGGCTGGGGAATTAATTACCTGCAAAGGTAGACTAAGCCAGACAACAGAGCAGCACAGAAAAAGCCACACCACTCCCCCGCTTTAGACTCCAAGTGTTTAAAAAAAAAAAAGAGCCTGAGTCTCAGGCCTATTGCCACTCTTGTTTGCTTTTTGTTTATTTCAACTAACATTCTAAATGTATATCCCTGAAATTCTAATCATTCTAACAAGAGGGATAGAAAAGTCATTGTGGTAGAGGACATTAACCAATGACCTTGGGACACAGAAAATCAGCTAATTTTGTAGACACACAAGTTAATTTTATTTTGCCATTCAATAAGTTACTTGGGTAGCACTAGTATTTGGAGAAGATGAAGCTAGTGCCACATAAAACCATTAATTCTCTTCTAATTTGTGTTATGTATGGGTATTTCAAACAGATTTGTAACCCTTTGTGTCAATTGAGGCAGAGGGTTCATGAACTCAATGAAAAAGTCTACAAAATTCTATGTATGTGTACGTGCATGCATACACGGGCACATACACGCTCCCCTGGGGAAAGAAATCATTAGCTTTTATTTGGTTTTCACAGAGTTCCATGACTCAAAAATGGTTAATAATTCCCAAGCTTAATGGCTACACACTCATTATGAGAAATTTGCTTTTGTGTGAATCTGAGTCTCATGCCTTTCCCCCCTTCTAGGCTTCTATTTGTGCTCATCCATTTACCTGGAATGCCTTTCCTTCTGGTCCCGTGGATGAATCCCATCCATTCCTCAAGGCTTGGCATACATAGTGCCTTCACTATGAAGCCTTCCTTACTAACTCTGTCTTCAGGAGGAATGAACATTCCCATTGAGCATAACATTTTATCAAAACTAATATGGTAGCACTTATCAAAGTATTATCATTGTGAACCTCTGTGACTCTTGGCTAGAACCCTATCCTACTCATCTGTGGACCCCAGACTCCTAGTACAGTGCCTGGCACTAGGATATATTAAAATGTGTGATGATTGAAGAAGCAATTGAACTTAAACCCTCCTCCAAAATAACTTCAGGTCTTAATTTCTTCTAGTGAAGTATACTTCATCCATTTTCGGGTATACAAGTCCAGATGGATTGAAGACCCCAAGAAAATTCAAGCCTAGTCAATTTTCAGTGAGTGTTCTAAAGCCCAGTTTTCAATGAGTGTTCTTAAAATAAGCTGTCAGCACGTTCTTCCAGCCATAAAGTGTCCCTTCTCCCTTCCACTAATGCAAGTGGGCACCTCCTTATATAAAATGGGTCTGCCTGAAAGATTGGGCTTGGAGGTGGGGATGGGAAAGGATAATGTATGACCATTAGGCAAGCATAAAAAATAGTTCCAGATGTGGCTTTATTAAAAACAACTACTTCGGGGCACCTGGGTGGCTCTGTGGTTTAAGCCTTTGGCTCAGGTCATGATCCCAGCATCCTGGGATCGAGCCCCGCATCGGTCTCTCTGCTTGGCAGGGAGCCTGCTTCCCCCCCCCCCACCTCTGCCTGCCTCTCTGCTTATATGTGATCTCTGTCAAATAAATATATAAAATCTTAAAAAAAAAAAAAAAAACCTACTTCATTGGTAATCGCAGAGAGGACTTTCTTTTTATAAAGTTAATATATCTCAGGCATCTAGAAGTTAGTGCTTAGCATCTTCTGGATAGAGATAAGGATCATGCTGAAGTATCTATTCCCCATGTCCTTTGATTGTTAGAGAAGATGTGCATTGGTGGAACTAACCGAAAAAGACCATTCCAAAAAAGACTCTGCCCTACTCTTGCCTCCATGGGTCTTCTATATGGGTCAAGTGGAAGGTCATGGAAAATGGGAAAATGTTAGAATATGGGATGGCCCCAGAAAGTGAAATTGTTTCTTCCTAACTCTGGAACCTGGCCCCATTTATTTGGTTTTGGACGTCTGACATCCCAGAGAAGGGCATGCCCCTGGGCCTCGGTCTCATTGAGGACCTATGCTAAGCATGGGATTCAGTGATGAGCAAGACACAATCCCTATTCTCAAGGAGCTCACAGTCTGGTGGGGAAGAGCATACAGATAAAGCACAAAGAAATGCCAGATCTGGGGAGGAGGAACCATTATCAGGAGAGACTTCATGGGAGAGGTGACATGTAAGCTGAGCCAGTGGGACTCACCAGGAAGGAAAGGTTGGAAGAGGAACCTGCATGCAAGGGCACAGTGGAATAGGAGAGCACGGTGCATTCAGAGAACTGTGAGCTGCTTGGAGAAGCTGGGAATGAAGGTATGAGAAGAGAAATGGAAGCAGGAAAGTTTAGGGGTGAGGTTGTGAAGTAGGATCTGTTCCATGCTAAGAGTTTGGTAGTTATCTTGCAGGTGATAGGGAAATGATAGGGAAATGTAGAAGGACACAGAGAAACGGACTCTCAACTCGAGAGAGATTCATGCTGGTAACAGTTTGGGTGATGGACTGGTGGGGAAGATGCCAGGAAGGAAGGGTGATACCAAAGACAGGATTTAGTTTAATTTGGAATGCCTGTGGTCTCCAAAGCTGTCCTGGAGCTGGGGGAGAAGTGGGAAGAAGATGGCTTAGGCTGGACCCCCATTATCCCACATTTGTTCCTACACAACTTCCTGGCAAGCTGGGCCTAAGGAGGGAAATCTGCAAGTTCGCACTTTGCCTCGACAGCTTGTCCCGAACTTCAGTTTTCCTGTGTCAACTTGACATCCAAAGGGAAGTCATCTTATAAAATGGTCGCTTCTCCCTGCTCAGTGTCAGGATGCTCAAATAAACAGATGTAAAAGAAAAAAAGGCTTGTGATCTCACCACTGCAGGACCCAAACCTAATTTTACGTCATCTGCCAGAACTGACTAAGCTCAGTGGGACTGATTGACCCAAACTATGCAAACCTTCTGATGTAAGCCAAGAGACCGATGTTTTTACTTAGGCTGGGAGAATTGAATCATAACACCTAGCATCCGTATGACACTCATTTGATTTATCAAGCAACACTGAATTTCTATTTTGTGCCAGGCACTCGGAAGGCAACAGGGAGTGAAATCCACAGGATGCCTCCCCTCATGGAGTTTTTATTCTGGTAAGAGACGCCGGTAAATAGAAAACACAGCGATTAATGTATGATTCTACACCTCGACAAAGACAGTAAAGAAGGAAAGTAAAGAGAAAAATCTTCTGAGCAGGGCCAGGGGGAAAGGCCTTTCTGCAAAAAACACCTAAACTGAGACTTCCTCCATGACTAGAGTTCCTCAGGGGAAGAGCAGATGAGAAGGGCAGCAGCTGCAGGTGCCCTAGGAGGGAAAGCTTGGGGAAGAGTTCTGGGCATCCCAGGGGTTGAGAGACAGCCTGCTTTGCTGGCGGAGTGAGCAAAGGAAGTGTGATGAGCAATGTGATGTGCGCTCCCCAGTTCACACCTCTGTCATTTCCACAGGGCTCTTCTCTCTTCTGTCTCCTTCCACTGGTACCTCTACCCTGGCTATGTCATTGGTACTAGCTGGATCTCACTGACTCAGCAACTGTTGCTCCCAGTGAGTCTTAAGAGTTTTGTTCAGGCTCTTCTCATCCACTGGCTGATGGGGCCACTGTTAGGCTTCAAGAACCATATTCTCCTATGTTGTTCTAGGAACCAGATGCCCGGGTGATCCTGGGTTCCTTATCCAGGGCACGTCCCCGCTTCCACATCAAGGACCCCAAGGAACTGAATTAGTCATCAGAAAGTTCTTTGATGTGCACACCATCTGAGCAAAGGTAATCAGATAGTATCCTGGGATATGCCATCCATGCCCCAGCAGCGAGTGCTGAACTCCCCTTGTCCTGCTACAAACTCATCCTCTCTGGAGGGGCCAGAACACTTAGTGCCAAGAATCCCTGGCACTTTCTTGCCATACAGACTTCTCCCATGTACATCCACTGAAAAATAGTGTCTGATGGTTGCCTCCTTGTTGCTTTAGAACACTGGATTCCCAGATCACCACGTTACTGCCTTCTCAGGTTACTGCTCCTCACTGGTTATTTGCGCAGAATTTGCGTATTTCCCAGATCTCCTCGGGACTGTCAGTGTATCAGCTTCTGCTGCTGGCTAATCTCTTCCAGAGTGGTGATTCATCTAGGTTCATGTTCAATGGGAGGAATTTTCCCTGGCCTTATCACAAGTCCTGGAAAAAGGTGGGCAAGAACCTGGGCTGTTATGTAATTGGCCATACTAACAGTTAGGATGCTTATAGGGACCAGTAACAGAAGACCCAATTTAAAGAGGTCCAGGCATGACCCAAGTCCAGGGCTCATTCATGGACATCATCATGGGTTTAGTGGCTTTCTATCTTTCTGTGTCACCATTCTTAGTATGTCAAGGAACATCCTTGTGTGGTCTCAAGATAGCTCTGGCAACTCCTGACATCATAGGTAAACACAATGCAAGGACATTTACTCTAATTTTTCTCTTTTTATTAGCAAAAGAAATCTTTCCTGGATGCTCCCCACCTCCATCCCTGTCAACTTCCTCTCAGATCCCTTTGGTTAGGAGTTGGTCACATACATATACCCAAACAGGGGATGAGGCTCCATAATTGGCTGACAGTCATGCTTTGCCTTTTGGGATCCCCTTTTTCTAACCACATGGGAAAGTGAACACACAAAGTTATTTTTAAAATAAGTAAAAACTCAGGGCTCTGATAGCAAGAAAAAAGTGAGAAAGAAGATGGCTTTTGGGTTGGTGGAGGGTCACTAATGCTCTATGCCAAACATTTCCAGCTCTCCTCTTGGGTACAGGGTAGGGTAATACTTTCCCATCTCCTACCTCCTTGAAGGTGGGTAAGAAACCACGTGACTTGTGTCAGCCAATGCAATGTGAGCAGGGGTGACATCTCTCACAATCAGGTGGAAGCCCAAGAGCAAGTGAGAGAGATTCAACACACTTCAGCTTTGGCAAATATGGAAGCATAGAAATGGGGTGTCCATTAACCTGGGTCTTTAAATAATAATGATGTAGATCAAAGTCTCTCTCCAGGCCCAGCAAATTTACAATAGACATTGAACACGAGCAAGAACAAAACCTTTGTTGTTTTAGGACACAGAGATTTGAGAGCTACTTGTTTCCATGAGGACATTACCTAGCCTTTCCCAACTCCAGGAGAAACCAACTGCATCTTCTACAAGTGTAATAAAAACACGTGTATAATATTCATGATAGATCTCATTTCCCAAACTTCTACTATGTAGCAGGCACTGTACTAGGTCTCACAAGTAAATGACAGGGCTGTGTTTTATACATGAGAAAATGGAGGTTCAGGTCTTGTTCAGGTTCATGGGGTAAGTGGCTGGTGGAAATGCAAGTTGAGTCTAGGTCTTTCTGACGCCAGAGAGCTTGCACTGTACACACATATCCTTATTCCTGAGTACTGGTGCCACATATCTCAGCGGAGCTTTACAATTTCCCTGCCACAGACCCCGCTGTCATTCTACCCAGAGCCTCTCCCCTTTCCACTCTTCCTCCCTATCCTTCTGACTCCATAAAGAATCAAGGTATTACAAGTTAGAGGAGGCACATGGATTTTGGAACTGAGTGCCTACAGGTTAATCTGGGCTCTGCAGTTGTATTTGGGGGAGCAAGGGGCGAGTACCCTAATATCGCTAAGCCTCAATCCCTTCCTTTGTAAAAATGAGGCCAGCCAGGGCTCCCTCAGAAGCCGGTCAGGAGGATCGTGTATGTACAGCCCTTGTATGGAGCAGACAAGCAAGAATTAGCCACTTTTCACTGTAGACTTGTTCATTTAAAAAGAAGCAATCAAGACTCCCCCACGCTATGCTCCAAGCTGGTGTGTGTGCACGCACACATGCACAAACCACCCTCCCTGAAATGCAAACGTTTCCTGGTAAGATTCAACAAGGTCTCACCGGGCCTGCTTCTTGGTCATATAAGGGCCGGCAGGTCCTCTCCACGGGCTGGAGACAAGTTTTGTTTCCCCAGCTGCACTCACAGGGGAATGCTCTGCAGGCACAGCATCGGGAACCTGTTTGACTTGGCTCAGAGGCCTGTCAGCACATTCAGGAAGTGAAGTCAGAGAGAGGCCCAATTTCCAACAGAGCCAGCTGTACACGAATGCCCAGGCAGCGACATGCCTTACCTAGGCAGGAAGCCTATCAGCCCGGGTCACCCTGGGTGCTGTCCAAGAAACCTCTGAGGATGGCTCGGGGCCACGAAAGGAAGAAGCAATCTCTGGCACCCAGAGATGGGCTGTGACTCCCAGAGCAAAGCAGCCCAGCAGGGCTACGCCAGGCTCATCTCAGCCAGTCCCGTGTCCTGGGCAGCAGGATGACTACAGCCGGACTCCCAGAGCTTGCTGGGTTGAGGGGCTCATGTTTATCTCCCTGGAGACCTGAACTCAAGTTTTGGAAAGGGAATGAAGGAGAAGGGGAGGAGAGCAAAACAAATAGGTTAAGAGTGCTGGAGAGGGAAGAGAGAAAAATGAATGGTGTCTGACAGTATGCAGGCCCTTGAGAAGGAACACACAACCATTCTCCAGCCATGTCCCAGGAACAGTATGGTGACTGAGTCCTTCATGAACCCTAGTGCTAACTAGAACATTAAGGATTAAATAAGCTGATATATGTACAAGGGCTAAGCTTAGGGCTGGCAAATCAGAAATGCACCCGTTAGAATTCTATGGTTGCAAGTGACAGAAAATTTTAAATCAACTTATATTTTAAATCAATTTAAGTCAAAAGCAATTTTATTGGAATAAATCATTGAAAAGCATCAGTAGAAGTAGCCTAGACCTGGCTATATGTTGGGCTCAAAAAGAATCATCAGGCTCTGATTTCCCTCCATCACTCAGCTTGCTATGGAAGTGTTAGCTTCATGCCCAGGCTCCATATGATAGTATCCAGCAGACCCCACTCTATGTCCACAGGAATAAGTAAGAGGGCAACAGTAGCTACTCACCCCCTCCCAGGACGGTATCTCTTGATTTGATTGAACGACCTTTAAACTGAGACCTGATCAATTAGTCAGGCATACGGGAGTGGGTAGGGAAAGCATTCCTGTCTTGGGCAAAAGCACGTGTTAGAAGGAGCCAGAACACCCGTGTGGTTAGAATGTAAGGTTCCCTCCAGAGGAATCAAGGGAGAGGATGGAAAGGGGCAGAGGCCATGGGGCAGGTGGATCCAGATGGTGTGCAGTTTAATGTAGCAAATCTAAATATGGTTCCTTGACCCTCAAGTCTCAAACAACCTGAGAGCTTAGATGACAGCAAAAAGAACGGAGGCATTTTCTAAAAGTCACATACCTCATCTTAGGGGCAGAAGCTCTGATTCCTGGCTGCAAGAGACTGATCATGCCATTAGCTGTTTGTGAAGGTCTTGAGATGTGCCCATCAAGGGGGCTGGGTGGGGAGTGGGGGGGAGATTGCCTTCTGGGCTACCTTGTTTCAGCCTCACAACAGCCCTATCTGCGAGCTATCACAGGCTTGCTCCCCGGGCAGGAAGCTGGAATCAAACGGCTCCTAGAAAATGGCTGTGTCGGCATGACCGTAAGAGTCAGGAGCTGGGTTTGGTTCCAAAGTCAAGCTTTTGACCATCCCATCAAGCTTCCTCCAAAGAAATCCACATCTTTAGAAATCTTGAAAATTTCAATGGCTCAGCAGTAGGACTCTCCCTGAAGGTTACTTCAGCAGACAGTAGGATTACAAGAAATGCTAATTCCTTTTCCCTACCGTGAAAGGTGAATGAGGGAACTCCAGTTATCTTTTAATTTTCTTTCCCGTCCATATCTGGGTTTTATGCCCCTGCTATTTTGAATTCCATTTCAAATGAAAAAAATAACCAAAAACTACTCTTGGCCAAGACATTTGGCTTTAAAACAGACTGGCAGAAACCTGGAAGGAGTCACGACTCTCCTTGGTATATCAAACAGGGCAGGCAGAGCCAGTCGGAGAGGCTTCGCTCCATTTTGTAGAGAACAGGCCACATTTTGAAAATGGATGAGTAAGGTTCACTGTTTCGACTTGTTTCATGGTCTGGAGGCCAGGCCTGGTTTTGATCTGACAGGCCTGGGTCTCCAACCGTGGGTTATTCCTTTGCAAAGACTCAGAGAGGCAGCTCGCTCGCCAGGCACAGACCTGGAACAGTGTCCCTTTGAAGACTTCCTTAGTGGGTCTTAAGTGGGATTTGGTACCCATTGTGGAATCACAGTAATGAGCTCAAAACTAATGGTTTTCATTATGCCAGCACACCAGCCAGCCCCTCTGTTTGCCCAGGTGCGTGGCTCTGTGCCCCATGCCCGGATCTCTATATAAGAACAAAATAAATATTTTTAAAAGAAAGAAAGAATTGGAGATGAAGGAATGTCACAACTGGTGCAGTAGGAAAAGTGAGAGGAAGGAGGCTCTGGTCTCTTTAAAGTAGCGTAGATTTGCTATCTACTTTCTTTATTCCTTGGTCACCCTCTCCTCTGGGAAGACAAAAAACCAGAAAAACAAAAAACAATCAGCTAATGATATGGCAAGATTCACCCAGTTAATTGGGGGCTCCGTCAGAGGCTGGAGCAGTGCCGGTAGATGGCGCCAGAGGGCAGACACGGCGCTCCGGGCTTCTCGGAGGATGAAGGATTCGGAAAAGCCCAGCCAATAACTTGGGCTGGGACGAGAGCATGGGCGTCGCCCTCCGTCAGAGGGGACCAAGTATAAAAACATTTTTTCTTTTTTTCCACGGAATAGGGAAACATATGCGCTGGAAATGTTCTTGCTCTACCAGCCGGAGGCCAGGAAGTGAGAGCCGGACACTGTTTCCGGGGCCACTCCAATTTCAGAGTGAAGAATAAGGCTCAGCAGGTAGGAAGGCCTTGAGAAGAAGAACCTATTTTCCAGAAGCCCACGCTGAGATGGAACTGTGGAGGGCTGGGCTCAGGAAGCTCACTGGATAAGATGAGGGAGCCTTACATTGTCAAAATAAACCCATCTGCCTCCACCGAGGGGCCGGCTGGGTATGCTGGGGAATATAGGCGGAGCTAGAGTTGGCCAGAACTGGGTTACGATCCTATATGGGTGACCTTGAATGGAGCAACGGTTGACTCATCCCTGGGGTAGATGCAATAGTTGTAAATGAGAGACAAAATCTGATTTCTAGAAAATGCTTAGTACAACACTGAACATTCACCAACCTCTGAAAAACTCTGCCAGCTGGGACACTAAAACCCCTTCCTATGGGAACGGGGACAATTCAAAAAGACAACTTTTTCATCTGTGTCACCACCGCATCTGATACACCTTGCTTGATTCTCTCTGGGCTTACCATGCTATTTTGCATTTCATTTACCTATTCAGGTAATGAGACTGGGGGCTCCTTTAAATCAGGGATGTGCAGTAAAATTCTCCCTGAATTCCCAGAATCTATCAGGGCCTCTGAAGTATAACATCTGTTTGAATACATGAGCTTTTCTTGTGAACAAGTTGTTCCAACCTACCAAGCTAAGTGATTCAGATACAGAATTATGTCCACATCTTACTTTCTTTTTCTGTGCTCAGGAAAGAAACAGAAAATACTACATACCCGGTGATGAAAATCAACTTTGAATTTTTTGTTTTAGCCAAAGACCAAATAGGAGCCAGATGCTAGGCAGCCATTTTCAGTATCGGCCAACTCACCCAGCCAAGATTCTGAATACATTCCAAGACAGAATTGCAGTATAAGATCTAATTCTATGATCTTGGTGTCATAGGTGAATATTTGGGCATGTGGCATTCCCATCTATGCAGGCCAGAGAGAGAGAGATTCTGAAGGAAAGAAGAATGACCCGGATGGAAACATATAAAGGGAGGCCAACAGAACCAGGGATGCCAGTGAGACCAATACTAAGGAGGGAATTGGAGACCACAGAGCTTGGCTACAGGGGTCAGATAGACTCAGTTACTAAGTAGCCCCTTTGACTGGAGCAAGTTACTTAATTGCTGAAAGACTCAATCTCTTTGTTTATAAAAGAAGGTATTGTTAGTCAGAATAGGTTAACCCATGCTATAGCCATATATCAACCCTGAACTCTCTGTGACTTAGCAAAACAGAAGTCAATGTCTCACTCACCCAGCTGTCTCGCCCAAAGGCAGGTTAGTGGGAGCCCTTCTTTACCCCGGGACTCAGGGAATCCATTTCCTTCTAGCTTGTGACACCGCTCTCTCATTGTACAGCCTCGTTTGTTGTTACTGCAGCAGGGAAGAGAGAGCTGGGGAAGGCACACCAGCTCTGAAGTGCCTTAGTAAAAAAGTGATGTAGGTGATTTCTGCTCAGAGCCCATTGTGCAAAACAAGACACGATCCCAGCCTAACTGCAAGGGACACTGAGAAATGGGGAGGGGCATAGAGATATTTGGGGAGCACTATAGATTTGTCTGTCCCACTGTATTTTAATATTTAATTAAAATAATTTAATCGATCAGGATTAGCCTCTGCTGCATGAAATAGAACAGCCAATTAACAGTGGCTTTAAAAAGCTAGAAGTTTATTTCCTCTATTATAAAAGAGGTGGGCAGCTCCACAGTCAACGGGAGCATAAGCCCCTTCTACCTCGTCTGAAAGTCCCTTCAAAGGTTACAAGGGGCCCTCTAGGAGCCATGGCCACCTTTCAGCCAAGATGAAAGAGAAAAAGATCAGGGTGTTAAAAGGCACCCTACCTGCTTTAAGGAGCTCTCACAGACGCTCACCTAGCAACTTCCATGTATATTTTGTTGGCCATTTCTAGCTACAAGGCAGCATGCGATGTGTAGTCTTTAACCTTTGTGAATGGGACAGTGAATGTTGGGAAGGCTACTAACCATCCATGCCAAAGTAACAATGCTCAATTCGTGGAGTTATGGTGAGCACATTACAAAAATAAAAAGGCTTTGCCTAGGAGCCTACCATTATCTGTGTCCAATAAATGTTAGATATTGTCATTACATTTTTGTTTGTTTGTTTGTGTATGTGTTTTACCATATCATCATTTGGGAAGCCTGATCTTAGGGACAACACCTTAGGGACATGTCAAGAAAGTAGCGCAAGTCTTTGGTCTTAGTGAGGAAGAGTTGGGAGAGCAAGGCAGGGTATGAGAGCCCCAGGCCCTGGGTTAGGAATTAGGAAAAGGGAAAGCATTAACACTCAAGGGGAGGGACCAAGACAGAATGTCATTCTGATGGGCTGGGCCCAATCATAAGGCAGCTGGGGGTACAGGAAGGAAGAAGCTCAATGTGGTAGCCCTTGGTTTTTCTGAGGCTGACTCTGGTTAAGAGATGTAATTAGCTGAGAAAAGAACCCAAGAAAACACGGTGGAAAACCAGAAAGCATCACAGTGACTGCCTTGGTACCTTTAGAATTCAATCTTTCCGGACCCTCAGCTCCATGTATGTACTCCCTTCCTCACTGACCTCTTTCCACCTCTGTGAGGTCGCCTCACTCCTTCACTTGGTTTCTGCCACCACAAATCTGAACACTACTGCTTTTGCATCCTTTTCTTCAGTATATGTTTACTGAGTACTTGTCATGGCCAGACATAGCTTTTAGTACTAGGGATAGAGTGGGGAAGAAGACAGGCAACACTCCTTGTTCTGTGAAATCTAAATAATATGTTGGTCTTTTCCTTCCTCGGATTGGTGCCTTCTAGGTAATTCTTCAGCCTGGTCCCTGGGATTTCCTCTCTGGTATGCTACATATCATTTACCCCCTTGTTGGTCTCGGTCTTAACAGTCCTACTAGTCACTAAAGCCCAGATATAAGAGGGATGACTTAAATCTTCATCCCACCTTCGTATCTCACTTCGATGTTGGCTCAGAGGTAGGGCAGGCCTAAGTCTGTGGTTGGAGGCATTAGTGGCTTCATCAGAAGATGCTAGAGAAGAAAGAGCTAGCATTAATAATAGTCCCATCAGCCTATGCAATTCCACATCTTCAGGTAGAACAATGAATAACTTCTTGTGTCAATTAAGGTTCTTGGGTTGCAAGCAGCAGAAACAGACTCCAAGTAACTTGAATAAAAGAGATTTACTGGAAGGGTATGGGGCACCGTGAACAAGACTTAAAGGAATAGCTGAAGGGTCAAACATCAGATGGGACAGAGTCTGGGGCAGCTCATGGACTTTGTTGGAAATCCATGCCTCTGTTGGAAAGAATGGCCTCTAATCATATTTCTGCACTTTCTCTCTACTCAAGAGGCAAATTTCTGAGAGAGGGGGAGGCTGTTGTTCTGGCTTGAGTTACATTTCTACCCCTTCCCACCCAAAGCCCAATTAATAGCTTCTACCAAATCTACTCTATCTCTAGTACTAAAAGCTATGTCTGGCCATGGCAAGTACTCAGTAATAGGAACTGGTAGTTCTGCAAAGAAAAATTAGGGTGTGACTACCAGAATGGGGAATGAATGCTGGGTAGGAAAATACACAGATGTCTACCTCCCCAGTCTGGGTAATGTTCCTATTCCCAAGGCTATGGCATTAGGAATATTTCATGAAGATGCATAAGAATGTGTCCTCCTGGAAATGTTTTCAGTTGCAGGGAGCAAGACCATGCTCTAATTACAATAAAGGTGATGCTCAGGTTGGGAATTTGGAGTGATGTTGATAGAAATACCAATTACAGGGTGCCTGGGTGGTTCAGTGGGTTGAGCCTCTGCCTTTGGCTCAGGTCATGATTTCAGGGTCCTGGGATCGAGCCCCGCATCGGGCTCTCTGCTCAGCAGGGAGCCTGCTTCCCCTCTCCCTCTGC
The DNA here is from genome assembly GCF_022355385.1 of Mustela nigripes. NCBI lineage: Eukaryota > Metazoa > Chordata > Mammalia > Carnivora > Mustelidae > Mustela > Mustela nigripes. The sequence goes on along the minus strand of NC_081570.1, from coordinate 47,361,376 downwards.
CTGCCTCTCTGCCTACTTGTGATCTCTGTCTATCAAATAAATGAATAAAATCTTAAAAAAAAAATACCGATTACAAGTGGTTTAACAATCCAAAAAAATGAAAGATTTTATTTTTGTATTACTTTTTTTTTAAAAGTCTGGTCTATATTTTTGTAATTGGGATTCTATTGCATTTAAAATTAGGTCATGTGTTCACATCTTTTTTGCACCTTCTTCCCTCCCGCCACCTGGAACACGGTTGTCTCCATCTTGAAACTTGGAGGCTGTCCTTTTGGATCATGAGGACTAAAACACCGACAGGGCAGGACAGCACGCTAGAAGAAACCTAGATTCTGGTGACTTTATGGAACAGAGACATGATTTTAGCCCTGCTCTGTATTGCTCTATATTTTTCTGTAATAGAGAAATAAGCTCCTACCTGTGAAAATTAGTCAAGCCTAATTCCAATTGCCTCTCTGAGGTTATGCCACCAGCAAGGGACAGAGCCCTGATTCTAACTCAGTTCCAGAACCTGGGCTAGATGAGGCAAGGGAAGCACCCAGGGTACAAAATTTAAGGAGGCACTCACGCTCAGGGTCACGCAGGTGCTGACCATGCTCCTGTAGGACTGTCAGTGTAGGTGCCTCCTAAAATTTTGAGCCCTGGCTGCTAGCCTTGCCTTATAGCCTGCTCCACTGCATCAGCTCCCAGAGCCCCTGCGCTGCCGACACACTGTGACTGCAAGAAAGCAACTAGTCTTCATCTGAGATCTGAGAAACGCCTGCTTTGATATTAACTGTGAGATGCAGCATTTTAAAACTTTCTGGTGTCTGCATTCCATAGCACCCCTGCTATTTTCCGAGCTCGCTTTTCTCATTAGCTGGCACGGGAGTGAAAAGCCCTTCTGAAATACCTCACCCTCCTATCCGCTTTCCAAGCAGGCAGCCTTGTTTATACATCGCTTCTCCTGGATGAATCATTCGTAGCAAGAGTACAGCTTCCACTTGTCCATGAGAAACTGTTCAAAACAATCCTTTCTATTCTGCATAGAAACCTCAGGAGTAACAATAGATATTCAATCTAAGACGGCTACTTGTCAGCCTCTCAAAGTCAGGGAACAAATAATAGTAACTATGTGCCATCGAAAATCATTTTGAAAGAAAAAACAAAACGTCCTTGTGATCGCTTATTTTTCTTTGAGCTCCTTCCCTCCGTCTTCTTTATATTCTGCTTCCTGCAGAAGCCTTTCCAGTTCCTTTTGCTTCTGGTTTCAGGGTGTTATTTTCACATGACGCTTCCTGAAACCCATAGACGGTCATCATAGTGGGGTGGGGGGAGGGCTGGTTTGGGGCCAGAGTTCAGTTGCCATTGACATCTTAGGGATCAGAACCCCTCAATCAAGTTTAGAGGGACACGTAGAGTCATTTCTCAAGTGTGGGTTTATTTGACACGCTGAATTTACGCAGGGCTAGACAAAAACCTTCCAAAGAAATACGTGTTCTGTAGATCTCTGCCAAACTCTCAGGAACAGAGAAAAAGTAGGTGAGGGAACAGGGGCTGGAGAAGCTAATAGAAGTGGAGAATGGGTCTGGGTCATGGCTTGTGAAGAGCCTTCACACTAATTCTCACGCCATCCTCCTTCAAAGAGAATGCTTTTATCTCTGTCTTACAGGTAGAAAGAAACAAGTCAGAGAGATTAAGTAATTCGCCCAAGATCACACAGCAAAGAAATAACAAGTGGGGACCCAAATCCAGGTTGACCCGACCCGATACCAATGCTCTTGCAAGTGTGCTTCGCTGCCTGCCAGAGCTCAATCTATTTCCTATCAGAGGGAAGATGAGCAAGATGTGGGAAGTCAGGAAACTGAGGATATAGTTCCAGCACAGGGACATGACACAAATCCTTCCACTTCGCCTGGGTCTCCATGCTCTTACCTACAGAACAAGAAAGTAGAAGTGTTCTTCAACGGTTTCTGCTCTCTGACAGTCTGCACTTCCATATCTACTCCCATCAAAGGCATCCAACAAAAGCATAGAAATAACAGGAAGGGTGAGCCACAGGCAGGATCCCTCCCTGTGGGTCAGGAGTGCAGGAAAGGCCAGAGACAGCCACTGCAGGATAAATAAACGAACTTGGTGTTCTTTGCACTCTCCCATTTTTTCATCAATCTTTACAGCCCCTGCCTCCACCATCCGGGCACTGTGCTCCTGGCCTTACCACCTCCAGTCGGCCTCAACGTGTAGCACCCCACCTAGGCTTGCCTGGATTCCTGCAGTGCTGAGTTAAAAGGCCTAATTGTTTTTTATCTGGCCAACTGGATGGTTCCTTTTTGCAAATTATAAGAAGGTGCTTCTCAGACTTGGGTAGGGATAGCCCTGACTCAGGATGTATGGTTGGCAAACAGAGCATGGACTGACTTTCAGCTCCTGCCTTCCCCATTCCTCCAGATGCCCGATGCAGTGCACAACTCAAACAACTGTATGTGGCAGCCCTGGGATGAGGCCAACTGCTGATTCATTTCAGTAAATTGTACTCCTTTCATCCAATTACACATGGCAGAGAGAAACCAGGACTATATCTTGACCCTTTTCTCACCTTCATCTCTCATGTTCTACCCACTACACTATTGATTTAGTTCCTATTTACCTCTCAGAGTTCCCAGTGCTCTCCATGGCTACCACCACCCTGATCAAAAGAACATCTTTCTTCTGAACCCTAGCACTAACATTCTAACCGGCTTCCTTCCATCTATTCTGTCCTGCCTTGTGTTTATTCCTGTTGTCCCAGCCAGAAGGTATAGGAACTCAGTGAGTTTAAGACTGAGAGCTAACAAATTGGAGGATCTTTTCAAAATATAAATAAATATGGCCATACCTCTGTCTTGCTTGAACTTTCAGTGACTTCTGATGACTTTTAGATTAATGATGAAACTCTTGACTCGGGCCCCTCCCTACACTTCCAGAATCACTTCACATTGTCTTCTTTTCAGCTCTCCTCTCCCCCGTGCCTCAGAAATGTCCCCCAAGAGCACAGTCTTCTCTCTACCTTGAACACTGGTCCTCCTTCTTTGCCTGTTAATTCCTAATCACACTTTGAGTGTGTGAAGGGTCAAGCATTACACCTCAGAAGGTCTTCCCTGATCCCCCTGACTGGCCAGCTCTCCTTAAGATAAGTCCCTCAGAGACAAGAGCCTTCTTCCCTTTGCAGCACTCATCAGTTACATTTCCACGCGTATCTGTGAAATCATCTGACACTCTCTCTCCAACTGACCTCTAAGCTATGTCACACGGTGCCTGGGCTTGTCACTATATAATGTCAAGCATACAGTACCTCCCTGATAAATGTATGTTGAATGAAGGCGGATTTGTCTGGCTTGGAGACACCAACATTTAGCAATGACCACTTTGGATCATCCCCCCAGTGATCTACTAGTTTAGTGTCCCCAAACTGGGGAGTGTCAAAGGAAGAGGAAGAAGAGCAAATCTTAGAAGATAACAACTGGCAAACCATTCCGTCATAACTAATCAACTCCGAATGCATCTTCTATGAGGCATTGTGGTTAACTGGTTCCGGGCAAACATTTGGTGAATCAGTGAATAAAATCTAATCATTCAAGGCCCAGATTAGATGCCACATATGCTAGAAAGATGCAGAAGTAATCTCTCTGTCCCATACGTGTGCAAAGCATTTCATCATTCCCTCTCTGTTGATAGTTTTTATCTTCTGTTAGAATTATTTGGGTATATGTCTCATCTCATAGAGAACCTTGGAATTACCCAATTGATTCCTGCTCTGATCTTCCATCCCCCAACATCCAGCACAATGGCTATCTGTAATAGTGTTCAAATAAGGTTCAGCAAGAGAATGAAGGCACAAATGGGTGATAAATCATGCTTGTTTTGCTTGCTCTCTCTCTCAGAGGTACAAACTATTAGTTTGAGCGTATTTCTGACTTTCCTGATCCTACATTCTCTTCAAAAAACCTGGGGGAAAGGATTACTTGGGATACTTTCAGCCACTTTAAATTAATCAATCATCTATCATTTAGTAAGTCTCCATTGTGGGAAGCCAGGTTGTTGTCCCCTTCCTCCCATCAAGCATTTTCAGTCTGGATGATCTCAACAGCTTTCTAATTCGAATCAGAGAACTTCCAGTACCACAAATGTGCCCCAAGCACGCCAGAGTTTCAAAATCCAGCTTTGGAGATCGAAGTACCAATCTTAGGATCATTTAGGTATATGGCCTCATGCTATTTAATCACTGCCAGCACTTTCAATGAGTCTCTTATTTGTACCAGTCAAATACATGCATTAAAACAGAAAATCTAGTGGCACCTGTGTGGCTCAGTCAGGTAAGTGTCTGCCCTCAGCTCAGGCCATGATCCCTGGGTCCTGGGATAGAGCCCTACATCAGGCTTCTTGCTCAGCAGGGTGCCTGCTTCTCCTCTGCCTGCTGCCCCCACCCCTTGCACAAGCACCTGCTTGTGCTTGCTCTCTCCCTCTCTCTCCTTCTGTCCAATAAATAATAAAATCTTTTTAAAAACATAGAAAAATCTAACCCTCTCATTAGGTCTCTGATTGAAGACATTTCACATAATGTGTCAGGATGGTAAGAGTCTCAACTCTTCTCTGACCGTGAGCTACCATTAGGATTCACATATACATACTGAAACATGCCTAAGAGTTGCCACATTTTAGAGCAAAGGGAGACCTCAGAAATTGTTTGACCTAAATATTCATTTTACAGATGGTGAAACTTAAGTCCCAGGAGAGGAAGGCACTGGTCAAGTGGACTATGGAGTTAAGATGCACTCAGCTTCAGAGGTCTTTGGAGTCAAGATACTTTTTGAATCTTCTGGGGTGTGACAGGCTTTTTAAATACTTTATCACAGCTTATCTCTACACCTCAGGAAAGGTGCCTCGTCTACATTTCACAGGTGAGGAAACTGAGCAGGGAGTTGAAATAATTTGTCTCAATGTCTCCCATTTATAAATCTTCCAGATAAAAAAGTTGGGGTTGAAACCCATATCTGTGTCAATCTGAAGATAGAGATTCTCCCAGGGATAAAGGTCACTGGAACTTTGTGAAGAGCCCATTGCCATTGAGTGATGGGTTTGAGACCAAGAGAATACAAATTCCAGACTAGAGAATCCCAAGGCAGAGATGTCATAGGCTCCTGTGCCCCCACGCCTCGCACACAACCACCGCTAGCATCCTGAAAAGTCAGACCAATACCTTCTCAAACTATATTGGGCATACAAATCACTTGGACGTCTATTAAAAGTGCATATTGTGGTTGAATAGATCTTGAGTGGGGCCTGAAATTCTGCGAATTCTGAGATTCTCAGCTAATACAAATGTTCCTGGTTCTGGACCACACTTTGTGTAGCAAGATTGCTGAAGGTCACTCAGTCTTCAGCAGCTCCATCCCCAGACTGTCAAGCAGCAAAATTCATAAGAATGAGGGAGGGCAGCCAAGGTTGAGTAGCTGGCAGAGGCACAATGGGTGTAGATATCGTTTGCTGAACATCTTACTATGTGCTGGCATAATACTGAGGACTTTATTGTACAATCACCTTTAATCCCTCTATAATCCTCCTAGTAGCTATTGGTGTCCACAGTCTACAGATGAGGAAACAGACTCAGAGTTCAGGCAACTTCTCCAAATTCACATGGTTCTGTCTGATTCCAAAACTCATGCTCTTAACCGCAATGCCAACTTCCTCCACCATGAGCGTCTCCTTTACACTCAGCAATTCTGAATGGTGCTTTCAAGGAGAAAGGAGTCTTGGAGCAGATATTGATTAGCTGTTAGGGACATTCCAAACTTAACACCAGAATACAGTGAATATCTTAGACCAGATGTTGATCAGCTTGCTAGGGGAATGTGCAAAGGATCCATTCACACCAAGACAAAAACAAGCATAAATAGCTTGAGTGAAAAATTAGAAATAACTTGCATGGTCCACAATAGAGGAATGGTTAAATAAAACATAGTCTATTAAGCAATGGGCGTATTAATTAAACAATGGGTATACCGATTTCAGTAATGTATTTGCTAGAATAGCATGATCTGATTTGTTTTAGAAGAGACATGAGTGTGGAGGGGTGGTGGGGAGGGCGTGAAAACACAGAGAAAAGGACTGGAATGAGATGTTCCAAGAAATTAATATCAGTAAACTTTGGGGACTATTATTATTCACTTTTTCCTTTTCTTTTCCTTTTATACTTACCCATACTTCTCATTTTTCTGTAAAAAGAGTGAACCATTTGTGCAATTTTTTAAAGAAAAAGTAAATATGCAAGAGGAACCAAAAAGCTTTTCCAAAAGGGGCGATGGAAGTGGACATGCGTTACCAGATATTAAAGTATATTATAAAGCTGCAAATATAACAATTTAGGGTTGGGAAATACTAGACTGATAAATCAGTGGAAGAAAATAAAGTGAAACATGGGATCTGGATACATAAATAATTTACTTTTTCTCTTTACATGAGAGGCTCATCTAAAAATAATACAAAAGTATTGTATGGTCCCCTCCAAATGCTATGGGTATAGCCCGTAGACCATCAACAAAGTGGGGGGAAATATTTCTAATATATATGATCAATAAACAGGACTGGTTTTCTTAACAGATGACGCTTTCTTATAACTCAATAGGTAATTTGGTAGAAAACATAACCATCTATTCAGAAACGGCAGGTGGGGGGGGGCGGTGTTGATGAGCGAGAGAATGAATCCCAGCTACAGTGACACCGAGAAAGGGGGCATTGCTTTTTGCTGTGGTCCTCCTAGGTCATCAGAGGTTTTATGTAACTCTCAAGGTAGAAATTCAAATCAAACTAGAACAGGAACAATTTCACGAGTCACATCTGACCACTGACTCATCAGTAGCTTAGTGAGAGAGAGATCAAAAATTAATACTCGTATCCCCTGTGCACAATTCACAGTTTGGGGTTTTTCGTTTGTTTGTTTGTTTTGGTTTGGGTTTTTGGCACGTAACTAGGTCTAAGCTAACTGCAGGATAAAACAAGGAAGGTAAGTGACATGGCATTAAGGATGAGCAGGTATAGCTTAAGGGGCCTAAATCCCAGCTCTTCTCTGAGTGTATCTTCAGGTACCTCACTAAACCTTCCTTTCCTCATCTGTAAAATGGCTTCAAGAGGTCTTCTTCACAGTGTTTTTTTCTGTGGGAAAAACAAGATTGCCTGTGTAAAGCACTCAGCATCTCTTAGTGAGTTGCTCCATAAATAGTAAGTCTGATGACAGCCTCAGAACTATTATTACCAGGCATGGAATGGCAGGAACAGGGGCAGGCATTGTGCTTCCCCTCTCCTCGCCCCAGTACCAAGCCTACAGAGGAGACCCCTGTGATTCCTGGGTTGAGGAGGACACTGGGGCCATGTGGATACTGTGTGGCTTCATCTCGCCTCCGAAGCTCTGCACCAGCACGGACTCCCACGCAGGGAGCCTCCCAGGACCTCTGAGTCCTCATGCAGAGAGAACATTGGTGGTGGAAGCTGTAGAGAGCAAACTCGAGGAGAAGGTGTTTGGGGAAATACTCTATGTTGGCCTCAGCCCTGCCTTCTCTGGTTCAGAGATCTTGCTCCTTGAAGCAAGCCTATACAGCAAAGTTTCCCTCTAAGTCATCTCAGATGCCTCCTCAGCCCATCCAGCAGAGTTTGGAAGATGTTGCCAGACCAGGAATCTGCTAACTTAGCCAGGACCAAGCAGTCACGGCTTCCTGCAGAGCCCCAAGGTCCAGCTGATAGGAAAATTATGGAAAACCCTAGAGTATCCCCTAAATGGTCATCATTGCCCAAACACATGCCACATAGCTCTATTTCCTGCACCTTCACTGCCAACCAAACCAGGACCTGACATCCCAGGACCAGCTAATAGCCAACTTTTATGGAGGGCTGTCTGGGTTCCAAGCCTAATGCTAAGTATTTTACCGGCATTGCTTCAGTGAATCTTCACAGATAAGCCTCTCACATCTTATTTACAGATGGGGAAACTGAGGTTTACAGAAGGTTTAAGTATATAAATGAAGTAACTGATGGTTACGGGCTAGGGCCTCGAACCCAGGTCTGTCTGACTGATCTTGGTTATTACGCTACTTCCCTAGGAATTATTTTGCAGTTCCCCCCAAGAAGGGAAGAACCCACCCAAGATCACACAGCTAATAGATAGCAAAACTGGGATTCAAATCTGTTGCTCTCCAAGTCCAAAGTCATACATTCCCCATGATACCCGGCTGGGTTCCCCAGTCACATAAGCCCAGCCTTTAAGTGTCCCTTCCCCGAGCCTAGAGCCTGCTGTTGTCCCAGCTCCTTGGTTGATTGCTTGGAACCATGTCTGACCTTTCTCAGCTCTTTTCCCTGGGGGCAGGTTCTAGAGTCTGTTCTTGCCAGTAGGACATGGACAGATCTTCCCCAAAGATGCCAAATCGCAGCTTGGTTCTGGAGAAGGCAAACAGGAGTCCCCACTCCAGGCACACCTACTTTGGAGAATGAGAAGGAGACTAACTTATCTTCTTGGTTCCTTCACTGGGTCTTTGAAGTTGCCCTGCTCCTAAGTGGACTTGGAAGGGGCAAAGACATCAGTGCCCCATCCTGCCTTCTCCCACTTTTGTCCACCTGCTTAGGCAGGCATGTTAGGGACCCACAATGCCTTGTACTCCAGCCTGACCCATGACCACTGGGCGCTGTTATTTTTTTACTGTGCTTGTTCATTTCCAATTGCAAAAGCAACAGGCTTGTTGTGTTATTTCCCACCTCTCCGGCAAACCGGCCTTCTCCACAGCAATGCTGCAGGAGCGTAAAGGGAGCCAGGGTTGCATAAAAAGTATTGTAACGGGCGTGAGTCCAAATTAAAATTCCTCCAAGGTGTGCAAAGGATGCCACAAACGGATCAATTTGCCCATAAAGGCTCCCATTCGAACTGAGAGACTCAAGAGAGGAAAAGCAGACTAAGAAACAGAGTATTTAAACACTTCAAATCATTTCCTCAGAAAGGCTTTCCGCATCTTGCTGGAGGAGCGAGTCATCTTCCTGTGTGAAGTGTTCGAACTCACTTCCGCTGAGTCACAAGAGGGGCATTCAGGTCTGGACGCAGCCACTGTGCACGTGGTGGAGCCCACGGCTCTACAGCTTCCTCTTCAGAAAACAGAGGGGCTGCCTCTCGGGCCCCATAACGGCCGGCTTCCCTCCAGGCCGCCAAACAACCGGAGTTTCTGAGGGGCATCTGCTGACAGCCTCTGCCAGCTCCCCACCCAGCGTGTCCCTGAGGTCTGTGACTCACAGCAAGCTCACACCGGAAGCCGCTTCCCCTTGCAGGCTCCATTGGCTGAAATGCTTGCCAGCCCCGAGAAAGGTCAGTGGTGCTGGCCGGCTGCAGTCGTGCATTGGGCAGCAGCAAGGACCCAGCCTTTCCTCAGAGGGCAGCAGCACGAAGAGCAAAAATACAAACGTGCGCACACTGACTGGTGGGATGAATGGGCTTTTATCTATTCTGCAGGCTGGAAACCACAGACCATAGACATGGTCGGGAAGGCAGACGCACGCCATCGGGCAGAAGGCTATGTGTTACCTAGCCAAACACGGCCCTTCGAAAGAGAAAAGGAAGGCAAGGAGCCCACTGCTCTGAAAGCAAATCAAGCAGGACAGTGAGACTTGGGGTTTCAGAAACTCCCATCCTGATCTCTAATTTGGGTTAATCATAATGCCTCCCAGTGATCCCCACAGAAAGAGCCTGCTGGTGGGGGGAGGGGGGATGTTGGAGGTCTTCTTGCCTGTTCTACTTCACACAAACTTGAACTTCAAAGAGGTTAAGTCGCCACAAACCACGCCAGGAGTCAGTGGTCCAGTGGCATTCGAACCCACATCTGTCAGACATCCACACTCTCAGCTACTACAGATTTCATTTCCTTCTGATTGATGTTTATTGAAAACCACCTGTGTGCAATGTCATAGCTTGGAGCCAGACACCCTTATGAGGTGTTGAATGGAAGAAAAAAAAGAGAAAGAGGGCAGAAGTCCTAGATGTGTTGCTTTCTAACTCTGTGACCTTGAGTAAGTCCCCAATAACCTCCACCCCCTTAATGTTTGATTCTGTGATTGCCTTAAGAAGTTGTTCAGGGGAGGTTCTTGGGTGCGTTCCCCATGTTGACTCTAAGAAATAGAGTTTTCTCTTTCATTCATTCTTTATTTATTTATTCCATCACTCTCTAAACATGTATCGATTACTCAGTAACGATCTTTGGGGCAGAGGGGTAAATAAGACACAGTCCCTGCCATCAGAGCCGTTGTGGTCTGGTGGAGAAAAAAGGCCTCCAAAGGGAGTCACCCTGCAGTAAGATTAATGGGTTTCCCAGGGAGAAAAAGTCACAGCAGCCATAGAGACAAGCACAGCTAATGCCATCCAAAGGACTGGGGAAAATTATAGAGAAGGTGACAGTTGACCCAGGCTTCGAGGAACGAGTAAGGATTAGCTAGGATGTGTGTGCTTCACGCCCTGTCTTGTCTAGGCCCATCTCATTCTCAGGTGACGCTGACACTGCCATCTTGAGTAACCAAGCGAATGTGTGGAAGGACGGTGTAGCGGGTAACAACGCAGGCTCAGGAGTCAGGCAGCCCTGTGTTTGAACTGGAGCCCTGTCACTTACCAGCTCTGCCCTCAGCCTGAGTCTCTATCACTGCAACCTTTTGAAGCGCTTCTCCTTTTCTGCAGCTGCCTCTTCTCAATGAAAGGTCCTTCTACAAACACATGAAATGCCCATCCTTGCCAGGTAGTTGGTAGGCACTGGGAGGGGGAGATGCAGAGGCGTGTAGGACACTGTCCTTTCCCCTAAAAGTGCAAGCATTTCGGAAGGCAGGGACAGGGACAGTCTCACTAGGCACAGTGGTCCGTGCACCATGGCGGTGGCCTCCTGCAGGACTAGGACTACAGCAGCACAGACGAAGGGTGGTTCATGCTCAAGACTTCATCCTCAAACCACCGCCACTATCTGAAGTTACATTTGGGGTTCTTCAGGCTTTCATGGCCCTGTTGGGTGGTTTATTATAAAATTTAGAGCTGGAGTGGGATTTTGAGATCATTCTACAAGTGGGAAAAAGGAGGCCCAGAGAAGCAAAAGGCATGTGTAGGAAGGGATGGAATCTGGTTCTGGACCCAGTCCTCTGGGCTTCTGTGTCTTGCTAATTTTCAGCAGTGATGAGATACCCAAATCTTCCCCCCTTTTATCCTCCCACTGCAGTTGTATCCTATAGTCTCATTCAGCTGCAGGTAATAATACAGGACAGGGGCCCTGAATAAATATAAAATTTCTCAGTGGGACATTTGAAATGAAGGAGATCATTTTTTAAATTCATTTCCATACATTTCTCCAATGAGGACTCTGTTTTCCTAGTCAAAGTACTGAGTCTCAACTAACATTAAAATCGGCTGCAGTAAGCTGGTGCAACCACTCTGGAAAACAGCATGGAGGTTCCTCAAAATGTTGAAAATAGAACTTCCCTATGACCCAGCAATTGCACTACTGGGTATTTACCCTAAAGATACAAACGTAGTGATCCGAAGGGGCACATGCCCCCGAATATTTATAGCAGCAATGTCCACAATAGCCAAACTATGGAAAGAACCTAGATGTCCATCAACAGATGAATGGATCAAGAAGATGTGGTATATATACACAATGGAATACTATGCAGCCATCAAAAGAAATGAAATCTTGCCATTTGCAACAACATGGATGGAACTAGAGCGTATCATGCTTAGCGAAATAAGTCAAGCAGAGAAAGACAACTATCATATGATCTCCCTGATATGAGGAAGTGGTGATGCAACATGGGGACTTAAGTGGGTAGGAGAAGAATCAATGAAACAAGATGGGATTGGGAGGGAGACAAACCATAAGTGACTCTTAATCTCACAAAACAAACTGAGGGTTGCTGGGGGAAGGGGGGTTGGGAGAAGGGGGGTGGGGCTATGGACATTGGGGAGGGTATGTGCTTTGATGAGTGCTGTGAAGTATGTAAACCTGGTGATTCACAGACCTGTACCCCTGGGGATAAAAATATATGTTTATAAAAAATAAAAAAATTTTTAAAAATCGGCTGCAGATGATTTTCTTTTGTGATATGAAGTCGATGGAAAACATCCTGATGTAGGATCTTGGAAGCCCAGATTCTAAGATCAGCTTTGCCAGTTGGCTGCCTTGGGACCTCAGGCAGATCACTCCCCTCTCAGGACCTCCAGTGTCCCCTCAGGTGCGAAGATGGCTGAACCCAGTGGAAGAAGCTCCATGAGATCTAGGACATTGTTGACAGGGGTCTCTCCAGGGCCTGCAGCCACGTCGGATACACTGTAGGGACTCAATCCATGCTTCTTCTTTTTTTTTTTTTTTAAGATTTATTTATTTATTTATTTGACAGAGACAGAGATCACAAGTAGTCAGAGAAGCAGGCAGAGAGAGAGAGGGAGGAGGAAGCAGTCTCCCCGCTGATCAGAGAGCCTGATGCGGGGCTCGATCCCAGGACACTGGGATCATGACCTGAGCCGAAGGCAGAGGCTTAACCCACTGAACAGCCCAGATGTTAGGGTCCGTAATCAAAGGAGCGAGACGGATATGAAATGAAGGTCAAGCAAAGCTTTATTTCTTGCCAAGCATCTCTTAAGAGGTGACCCCGACCAGTCGGTTTGATTCTCGAGGCTTGGTGCGAAATAAAGCTTTGCTTGACCTTCACTTCGTATCCGTCTCGCTCCTTTGATTACGGACCCTAACACAGGCACCCATGCTTCTTTTAGAAGAGAAATATCTTCAAAGTCACCAGCATTCACTGAAGAGGAGTCCATAAAATCATTTCCAAAATCTGAAGTTTGTCTCTGTTCATTTTTTCCCCTCTCTCTCATTAGAAGCATGATTACCTCCCCACCGCCCCGTCTCTTAGCAACAACATGGAAGGGTTGACTGTTCTGAAGCACTTCTCAAGTTGCGTGACCTGGCAGCTGTGAATTATTCTGTGTACTCTAATATTACCATTTCGGCGTTGCTCCCCCTCCGCTGTCACTCCCCGGGCCTCCTGCTCAAAACCACCCGCTCAGCACCTCGCCTCACTTGTTGCTGAAAACACACCCTGATTCCGCCCACCTCCGCTGGGCTCATTTGTGCAATTGTTCGCGACACCAGAAAACTTAACAGAACAATGTATTTTAACAGGAGCGCAAGAACACAGGGAGGTAAGGTAAATACTTGGCAATACTTTCTAATGCCAGGCCTGAAACCCATACACATGTTTCTAGGGTCTTCCATTTGTCACTTTATTGTGCAATGGATTAAACCAAAAGAAAAAAAAATTAAAAGAGATGATAATGACCACCATTTATGGAGCATCTACTATGCATCAAGCAACTTCCCACACCCTTCCCTTCTTTGTCTTCCCAAAAGTCTGGGGAGCACCCATTTTTACAGATGAGGGAACGGAGGCTCAGAAATGTGGATGCACTGCTCAGGGTCACACAACTGGTAAAGTCTGCTGCCGAGACTGGGTCTGGGTCTGCTCTCTGATTCTCAAATCTCAGGCTTTACAACTGAGAATAATCTGGAAAGAGTTAGCCCACAAGAACCATCTAGCAAGGAGAGAACAGAATGGCAATTCCAGTCCACCTAGTCCTTTCTCCACCCACTTTATTTCCACTCCTAAAACTGAAATAACTTATTTTTTGTTGTTCCAATATAGAGAGCTGAGTAAAAGTTGAGCCTACTGAGGGAGATGCCCAGCAATTATTAGGCCAAAGAGAATTCAGGTTGGAATGGGACTTCTGGCTCATTTGATCTAGACCTGATAGTTTATAGATGATGAACTGAAGCCCAGATTGTTTAAGATAGTCGCCCACATTCACCCATCTTATCAGTATGTACCAGAGCCCGCCTTATCGCTAGCAAATTCTGTGCTTTTAATCTGTGGGAGGCATCCTAGCATGTATGAGCCAATGGCTCTGAGGCCTAAATATACTATCCTCAAAGTGCTTTGCCTGGCCACACCCAGTACATGTAACTGCTGTTGACCTGGATCCTCTTGGAACCTTGGTCTCTTTATCGGTAAATGGGGTTGGCAAGGGTCCTTAACTCATACCTTTGGGAAGAAATTCCACTGAGCTCCGGGATGTGGCAGAGCATTGTAGTGCTTGCTTCCCCAACACGAGCTCTAATCTTTGGGGGTTGGGTAGGGCATTTCACATTCCTGCATGATTTCCGAGATGGGCAGCATTAGAATACGATCAGAAGCACCTGCCCCGGTCTCTTATGATTATGAATGATCAGGAAACAAGAGAAAGAAAAAAAAATCACAGGAGAAAATATTAAAACTTGCATCCACATACTTTCTTGACCTTCTTCTCTCCTTGGCACAGCTTCAACCTCACGGAAGCCATGGGCGAGAAAGGCTATCAGGCTGAAGGTCCCAGAGGAACTGGCAGAGGGTGGGCCAGGCTAGATTAGAAGTCAGGTTCCACCAGGTAGAGGGCTCAGAGTGTGGGAGGCAGCTGCACCGCGAGCGTCAGAAACCTCGAGGACTGTGGGTTCGCCCCACAGGCATGAGCCCCCCAGGCATGTGCACGTCCCACATGCATGCACACGAGGCCCACAAGGCCGACAGGGGCCAGGACGATTGCATTCTCAGTTCACCAGAGTTCCTATCTCCTCCCTGTCCCTCTCTACCCTCTCTCTAGGCCTCCTGACCTCATGTCTGACCTTATTTCCTCCAGACTCGGATAGTCACCCTCCTCCTTACCAGGCTGCACCACCAGCAGTAGTGAGTGGGGGGGGGGGGGGGGGGGGGGGATAGGAACTCCGGTGAACTGAAAAGGGAAGGGTGCTGGGCCCTGCAGGAGGGGGGGGGGGGGGGGCAGGCCGCGGCGGCGCGAGGG